>NC_052357.1:74369569-74491499 GCF_009727055.1 Benincasa hispida | reverse complement strand
ACCCTAATTCTAAATTCAATTTAAAGCTCAAACTACTAATAGTTATAGGCTTTATCTCCGAGTGACACCCTTCCTACAAATATGCTCTTAAAATTGTCTTAGGAAGCTTACCTCAAAGTCTTAGCTAAGGAAATTTTCTATGGTTTTGGCCGGAATCTCAAACTCTTCAAGACTTGCCCAGCTTACCCTACAGCCTGACCCTTCTATCATTTTCTCAATTTCAGCCGCGATCCCTAGGAGCTTCTTCTCCGACAGCCCTACCCTGAAAACTAGACTCTCCTAGCTTTCAGATGGCTTTGAAATTTTCTCCAAACGCACGAGTATACTGGGAGAACTCTTGTCCCAAATTGATGTTGGACACTCAGCTGTAAGGCATCAACGCACGGGATGCTCGGCCGCATCGATGCATAGGTCGCTCCATCGCAAGGCATCGACGCATGGGTTGCTCAGCCGCAAGGCATCGACGCATAGGATGCTCGACCGCATCGATGCATAGGACCCTCGGCTAGTCCAACGCTTCCATCAGAGCCAATGCGACCCTCGCGTCTGCGCACATCCTCGTGCCCTCGCATGCTATTGTGCCATACCAACGCATCACCCTCGGCTGTCTTCCTTTAGCCGTATGGACACATTCCACTATATCCAACGTATTCAACATATCCATCAAGCCTATGTGTTGGTCTAACCTCTAAGAGTAACGCATGTGTCACTCCTACTTCAACTTCTCCCTTTGCCCAAGTAATCTCTCCAAGATCTTATGGCTAACGCATAGCAATGCCTAGTCTAACATTTAGCCAATTTTCTCCTTGGCTTCCAACGCATGACAACTCTTGGCAATGCCTCTTGCCAATATTTTGGCCAATCATGCATACAACCTTACAAACGCATGGTTGCCTTTTCAACTTATGCGTTAATGTCTCCTAATACTTCACGCATGGGTCCTTTTTGACCTTACACTTAGCCAATATTTCATCAATTAAAGCTTAACTCAAAACTACTCAAGGAAAATCTATTCAACACTAAGAAATTTCCTTCACTTCAACATAGGATTTAACTTCCACTTAGTTAATTCCCTTTTAACACTTGCTTAAGTAGGAAAAATGAAAATCCGGGTTTCACATTTACTTCACCCTTAAGAAAATTTCGTCCTCAAAATTTGCTCAAACTAACTTCGGTTTAAGGTTTCACAACAACCACTGTTGTAACCTCTTATAACCTTGCCTATTACCATACTTCCACTGCGCTACTCTGATATTAACTTCTTAGTTTTCCCAACAATACCTCACCTAGCCATCTCTAAGCTAGATGTTGAACCAAAATATTTACAACATAATCATTTCTATCTCAAATACTAAATGAGAATAATTTAAATTCATACTTATCTTCCTCGGTAGATCTTCAGGTAGTCTCACTTTGAATAATTCTTAGGTTTCTCTTTAAACCTTTATTCTATCACACTTCCCTCTAGTTTTACTTAACTCAAATCTCAGGTTTTCCTAACTCAACCTTCTGGTTTCCAAGAACATATGCTTTGATACCAAACTAGTATCAACTCACCCTTCAACTTTCCCAGAAACTTATGCTTTTATACTAAGCTAGTATAAACTAATTCCTCAATATGTCCTAGAAACTTATGCTCTGATACCAAGTTATCACCCCCCCCCCCCAGACTACCCTTTTAGCCTGAGAAAAGGGCGTGACTGACAGCAGTTATCAACGCTTTTTGTTAACACTTACTGCCTAATAACTCTTGTGGAAAATACTCTAATACCAAAACAAAAAAATTCAACAACCAGCTGATTAAGTCAAGGAGGCAAAACAACAACAGATAAGTAGGCCCATTTATTACAACAATGTAACGTTTATACAACTCCAAGATTTAACAACAAGTTTATAACAACTGTAAAAACCCTCCGAAACTGTAATTGTGGCATGTGACAGACCTTGATCTTTAGCAGCACCCTGGAACTCCTCATCTTTCCGATAGTGGGGGAAAAGAAAAACATTTGGAAAGCATGAGCTACAAAGCCTAGTGAGTGACCAGAAAACTGATTTTTATCAAAAGAATACCCACACTTGGGTACTTTTGCTAAGATAACCTTCTCAACTATGTCCTTCAGTATAAGAGCTACTCAGATACCTTCTCAAATGTCCTTCGGTATCGAGTTTCAAGTAAAACTAGTCATACTATGACTTTCTTTAATAAAACGTAGAAAACATGTCTTTATCTTAAGAATCTTTCTTTAGCACATGGTTTCTTTAAAACATTGTAAATATTTTAGTCAAACATTTTAGTCACTCACCTTGATCGTTTAGGAACCTTTCTCTCTAAAAGTTCCTTGATCTTCTCGGGCTCCTCTTTTGAACCCTAAATTCCATATTCAACTTAAAGCTCAGACTACTCATAGTTATAAGCTTTATCTCGAGTTGCTTCCTTCTAAAAATATGCTCTAAAATGTCTTAGAAAGCTTATATCAAAATCTTAGCTAATAACTTCCCGTGATTTGGCCGGAATCTCAAATTCTTCAAAACTGGCCCAAGCTTACCCGACAGCCTGACCCTTCTGTATTTTTCTCAATTTCTAGCCCGGTCCCTTGGAGCTTCTTTTCTAGAACCCTACCCTGAAAAATATACTCTCCTAGATTTCATATGGCTTTAGAATCACTCCAAACGCACGAGTATACTAGGAGAACTCCTTATCCCAAGTTGATGCTGTTTTCCAGACTTCACTATCTACTGCGTCCCCCTTAAAGCTCTATGATTAACGCATGGATTTTGCTATCAACGCAATGTTTTCTCAACTTTCCCACTCTTCTTAAATGTCTTTTGAATTGTGATCTGAAAAATAAGTCCTTGTCCCTATTTATAGGCATCCAAAAACTATCCAAGGTTGACGCCTCCTACTTGGCTGCATGTCCAAGTGTTTCTTCCTCACACTATCAACACAACTTTTGATCAATGCAACTTTAGTTGTCCTTCTCCTACATAGCCAACGCATGGGCCTTAATTTTTCATGCCCTCTTGTGCAACCACCTCATTTGCTTAAGGCTTAAGGTTTCTTCCCAAGAAGCCACATGTTTGTTGACGTCCTCCATATGAGCTCATCCTTCATATGCGTCCACAAACCCTTGGATGTTCAACGCATAGTATGCCATCAATGCATAGTAGGTCATCAACGCATAGTCTATAATCAACGCATAGCAACCCAACTCACTTAGTCACCGCAAGTCTTAACCATCGCAAGAGCCAACCACGATGCGTTCAACCTAGCTCATGCATGGCCTATGCCTTAGCAGAGTTTCCGCATCCAACGTATCCATCGTGCATGCCATCCTCAACTGCCAACACATAGCACGGTCGCACGGCCTCGACGTATAGAACGGTTGCTTAGCATCAATGCATAGCTCGCTCCTCATCGACGCATAGGTCGCTCAATAGCATCGATGCATAGGATGCTCACCTACATCGATGCAGAGGACACTCGGCTGCAAGGCATCGATGCATGGGATGCTCGGCCGCATCGACATATAGGACATCCGACTGCAAGGCATCCATGCATGGGATGCTCGGCCGCATCGACATACAGGTCACTCGGCCGTAAGGCATCGACGCATGGGTCGCTCGACCGCAAGGCATCAATGCATAGAATGCTCGGCCGCATCGATGCATAGGACCCTCGGATGGTCCAACGCGACCCTCGCGTTCACGCACATCCTCGTGCCCTTGCATGCCATCACGCCATACCAACACATCACCCTCAGCTATCTTCCTTTAGCCGTATGGATGCATTCCACCGCGTCCAACGTATGCAAATCCATCAAGCCTATATGTTGATCTAACCTCTAAGAGCAACGCATGCGTCACTCCTACTTCAACTTCTCCCTTTGCCCAAGTAATCTCTCCAAGATCTTATGGCCAACGCATAGCAATGCCTAATCTAACACTTAGCCAATTTTCTCCTTGGCTTCCAACGCATGACAACTCTTGGCAATGCCTCTTGCCAATATTTTTGCCAATCATGCATCCAACCTTACAAACACATGGTTTCCTTTTCAACTTATGCGTTAATGTCTCCTAATACTTCACGCATGGGTCCTTTTTTACCTTACACTTAGCCAATATTTCATCAATTAAAGCATAACTCAAAACTACTCAAGGAAAATCTATTCAACACGTAGAAATTTCCTTCACTTCAACATATGATTTAATTTTCACTTAGTTAATTCCCTTTTAACACCTGCTTAAGAAGGAAAAATGAAAATCCGGGTTTCACGGTAATCAAAGCATAAAACTTACCAAAACTCGCTAAAGCAAACTCCAACTTCACTGAACAACACCTCAATATCTTCACAAACTTGAATCCAAAGTTGAAACACAATGGGTATCAACCAATTGATGCCAAAAGTAAATGAGTATTCAACCGAAAACAAACCCAAACGGAAAAAATCTTACCTAAATCGATAGATCCAGTGACGGAAAAAGCGAACGACGCTTAAGCAATGGTGGACGGAGGTCATGAAGAAGAAACTGACGCTGCGGATTTGAGCGGCGTCGGACGGGCTCACGAACATGGGGAAGAAAAAAGGGGTGGGGTTTGACTTTTTAGAAAAAAAACAATAATAATAATAAAACAAAAAAAGAAGTAAATATAATTATATTTAATTCCTTTTCGTTTTATACTATTAAATTCCTTTCCGTTTGAAAAGAAAATTAATTCCTGTCATTAATTTTCAATTTGAATTTCAAATTGAATAATTTCATTCCAACAATGAAATTCCTGCACTTATACTTGAAGTCCAAAATTCCAAAAATGCCCACCAACTAGTAACAATTACTGAAATTCCAAATAAAAAGGTTACTGAAATTACATTATTACTAAAAAATGTGCGGGGTGTTACATTCTTCCCTTCTCAAAGAATTTTCGTCCTCAAAAGTTCATTCTTGAAAAAGCTCCGAGTACTGGGCCCTCATCTCATTCTCTCACTCCTAAGTGGCCTCTTTGAACTGATGATTCTTCCACAAGACTTTCACAAGCGCAATCTACCAGCGGCACAATGTTTTTACCTCTCTGGCAAGGATCTCTATAGGCTTCTCCTCGTAGCTCAAGTTGTCATTCAACCATAAGAGCTCGTAGTCAACTACATGGGACGGGTCTGTCACATACTTCCTTAGCATTAAAACATGGAAGACATTATGAACTAACGATAATGCTGGAGGTAATGCCAATCAGTAAGCTACAGGGCCAATTCGCTCTAAGACCTCAGAAGGCCTAATTAACCTCGAACTCAGCTTCCCTTTCCTGCCAAACCTCATAATACGTGCCACCCTTAATAAAACTTTATCACCAATCTCAAATTTCCGATCCTTACGTCTCACATCGGCATAGCTTTTCTGTCTGCTCTGAGCTGGTTGCATACGAGCTCTGATCTTCTGTATTGCCTCATTTGTGGTCTGCACTAGCTCAGGACCTAGCAACTTCCTCTTACCAACCTCACCCCGGCATACTGAAGACTTGCAACTCTTTCCATATAGGGCCTCAAATAGAAAAGTGCCAGTGGCAGTCTGATAGCTATTATTATATGTGAATTCCATTAAATGCAAGTGAGAGTCCCAACTCCTTGAAAACTCTAGTGCACAAGCACACAACATATCTTCCAATATTTGGTTTAGACGTTCTATTTGACCATCAGTCTATGGGTGAAAAATTATACCAAAATCCAATCGAGTACCCAATGCTAATTGAAGACTCTTCAAAAAAAACTAGATGCAAAATGAGGGTCATCGTTTGACATAGCTAAAACTAGTACCAAAAGAGGTGTAATAACCCCTTCCATAAATAACTATGAAACTTAAGATGTTGAAAATCAGCAACACTTCTACACGTCCGAGCTGAGAACAGTGAAAACGGTCATGAAGTTAAGAAAATCTTATATACTAAAAACATATATCTGAGCCTACCATGTCACAAGGAAAACTTCATATGTGCAGTGAAGAAACTGGTCATACTATATAATGCGTCATCTAAAGATACATACCAGAACAAATCTAGTCAACTGAAAATTGTTTCTACTCTACAAGTGCCAACTGTGATGTCTTTCTTAGTGTCTACATGTCTGAGAATAACTCTGTCTAATTAAGTCTCACATGTCTTATACTTGAAGTCCAAAATTCCAAAAATGCCCTCCAACTAGTAACAATTACTGAAATTTCAAATAATAAAGTTACTGGAATTAGATTATTACTAAAAAAATGTGTGGGGTGTTACACACCCCTTCCCGAGCCTTGTCTCCCAGACTTGGAAAGAGACGTGAGGATGACAAATACCAACTTTTGTGATACCTACTACCCATCTGAATCTGTTTAACTCACTAAACTTAAAGCCATGTGAATAAACAACAATTGTTGGCTTAACTTATCTTATTACAAACAATATTTTATACAATCTTCAGGCTTAACTAATCAATTCCAGACTCTGAGTTACAACTGTTTACAACAACAACTTAAATCCGGAAGTGTGGTTATGGCATGGTAGACCTTAAACTTATCAGAACCCTAGAACTCCTCTCTTTCAGTACCTGAGAAGGAAAACATTGAATAAACGAATGAGTTTCAAGAAGCCCAGTGCGTGACTAAATTAAAACATAAATCTCATGCTTGAACTGGAAACTGATAATTGGAAACTGAAACTGAAAACTAGCCAAGAAATCATTCGTGCATAACTTAAAAACATAATATTTCTAGAACATAGCTGGTATGATCCTCAGTTGAGAAATAACCCTTCTATTCGATTCCCAACCGCAATCTTGGCACATAAAACCTTTTAAAACATATCATACCTGAAAACGTAACTAGACAGGCACTAGGTTGATAGAGGGAACCCTTTTATCAAACTTTCATAACCTAGGCTAAGTTGTGGACCTTTTGCCATCACCTTATCACCGATCTTCATGTGAGGGAGAGACCCTTTTCCTCAGCCCTCTATCCTAAACCATTATACTTGACATACGTGCACGTATAGCTAACATGGATCCTGACATCAAGGATCATAACTAAAACTAAGCTCAAATATGTTCTCCTAGTACTTTAGTATTGAGCTGCTCATACATTATAAGAAAATGCTTTCATAGAAAGACTTATTGAAAGCATGGTGTCATAGATATAGCACTCATGAGAACTTTGTTCCTAACGCATGCTCATAAATATTAAAAGCTCATTGACTGAATTCATATTTTATATTTTTGTAACCTAGCATGCATCGAGCTCTTTATAACTTTTAAGTAAATAATTTCATTAACAAGCTTACGGAAGTCATGTATCATAGCACATAACAACTAAGGCATGCCTCATATCAACTAGTACATCACTACTTTAAATGTATGTTCGAAATTCTCTTCTTAAAACTAGCATGCGTTGTCATCTTTTCTAACTTGGTTTGCCTGGAAAACTTGCTTTAGAATAAGCTAGCATGAGAATAAACTTTAACTAAAACATTTATAAAACTTTTATAGTCACTCACCCTTGGTAAATTCTCCTAGGGTTGATAAGTTTCTCCTATTGGTATCAATCCTTCCAATGCCAATCCTCTGAGGCATTGAACCCTTAGAAAAAATTTTAGAAGTTAAGCTTGGCTAGGCGACAACACACCTCATCATCACCCACCATCAAGTGTGCATCGCATGTCCTAGGCGTTTCACAAGCTGCACACCGATGCCCAGCCTTGTCCTAAGGTGCCCAAGCCTCTTATAATCGCCTACTTAGCCCCATCTTCACCACACATAGGTTAGCATTCATCTCAGCCCGTGCAGACATGCTGACCATCAAGCTACCTGCTTAATCATCTCAAGCAGCTGCCTGCTTGTTCAACATTTCTAGATTCAAATTATAATTTAAATAACATAATTTCCACAAATTTTCTCAAAAAGTTTCCTTCTACAAACTTGTTTAGATATATATTAACTTACTTACTTTAAAATGTGAGCTTCAAAGTCCAATTAAAGAGTTTAGAAGCTCAATATTACTCCACCTTGCTTGACTGTCACAGCTTCTATGAGCACCTCCCAGTTTTCCTTATTTCTGATGACCCTCCTCTTCGAGTTTCTTCATAAAAGCTCTCAAACACAAACTACATTCAATTTCTGACACTTTGGCTTAGGAATCACCTAATTCACATGAGTAGTTTGAGAGCACTCATCGTTTGAACTTGGTGTTACAATATAACCTTAACACCCAGACAACACTTGCACCTTCTCATCTTCCTGATCAATGCATGGTCTTGCTATCAATGCATGCTCTTCATGATCAACGTAAAACCCTCCCCAAACTTGTCATCAATCACTCTTCCTAACTTTCTTTGAAGGGAATTTGTGTTATGAACTGAAGTGAAACTTTGTTGAGGTATTTATAGGCCATTATGTTGTTCCAACGCATGACACCTCCTTCTTGTTAACTTTTGTAGTGTCTTCACCTCTTTGTGCTACCACCTACTTCCATAACACCTTCTACTTGTATGTAATTTGAATTGTCTTCCTCATGCATTGTCCAACGCATATGTCCTCTTTGCATGCCCTAATAGGCATCAAATGAGCTTTGTTCCCAAAACCATTTGACCCATGGCTTTTTTTCATTGTTATGCACCCCTGGGTCTGTTTTCAAATTTTCGCCCCGCGGAAAGTTCGCGAACAAAAATTTGGCCCCAGGGCAGCCTCGCCAAGCTCAAAAGCCGTTTGATGCATCAAATGAGCTCCATTCGCAAAACTGTTTGGTGCAATGGCTTTTTTTCATCATTTTAAACCCCTGGGTCTGTTTTCTAATTTTTCTCCTGGCGAATGTTCGCGTAGAAAAATTGCGCCTTAAGATAGCCCAACCAAGCTTGGGAGCTATTTAGGCACCAAATGAGCTCCATTCCCAAAACTATCTGGCGCACGCCTTTTTTTCACAATTCTGAACCTTTGGGTTCATTTTTGTGTATTCCCCAGCATAAAGTTCGCACACAAAAGTTGGACCCCGTGACAGCCCCGCCAGGCCCGGGAGTTATTTGGGGCACCAAATAAGCTTTGTTCCCAAAACTATCTGGCGCATAGCTTTTTTTCATCGTTCTGAATTCCTGGGTTCGTTTTCCAAGTTTTTCCTGGCAGAAAGTACGCGCACAAAAATTGGGCCCCGGGGCAACCCCACCAGGCTCGGGAGCTATTTGAGGCAACAAATGAGCTTCGTTCCCAAAATTGTATGTTGCACGGATTTTTTCATCGTTCTAAACCCCTAGGTCTGTTTTCAAATTTTTTTCCCGACGAAAAGTTCGTGCACAAAAATTGGGCCACGGGGCAACTCTGCCAGGCCTAACAACCATTTGGGGAACTAATTGAGCTTCGTTTCCAAAACCATTTGACACACGACTTTTATTCATCATCGCCCGACAGAAAGTTTGTGCGCAAAAATTGGGCCCCGAAGTAGCCCTGCCGATACCGAGAGCCGTTTGGGGCATTAAATGAGCTTCGTTCCCAAAACCGTCTTGCGTACGGCTTTTTCTCATCGTTCTGAACCACTAGGTCCATTTTCTAATTTTCGCCAGTCGAAAAGCTCGCATACAAAAATTGGGCCCTGAGGCAGCCCGCGGGCTCGGGAGCCGTTTGGGCAGCAAATGACCTCAGTTCCCAAAACCATCTGGTGCATGACTTTTTTTCATCGTTCTAACCCCTTGATTCATTTTTAAATTTCACCCGCCGAAAAGTTTGCGCACAAAAAATTGGCCCTAGGGCAGCCCCGCGGGGATCGGAAACCATTTGGGCACCAAATGGGAGTTTGGTCTTATGTCCTACAACTCATGGTTTGTAATTAACAAACTCATTCTGTAAATCAATAAAGTTGGTATTGAAGTTTGATTCAATAATGGTTTATTGAATATATGAATTGCTTGTTTCTTTTTAGAAATAAATCCAATAAACCAAACGATTCATGACCATTACATGTGTACTTGAACTTAGAGTGGATCAGGTTCGAGTAAATAGTCTAAATGATCTATAGTATATGAATAAGGTTGGGTGCCTTATTCTAGTAACACTATCAGATGTGGCCCACTATGTAGTTGTTACAATTTGTTGTAAGGTGCTACAAACAAAGTGATCCCGATTTGTTCATGTATTGACATGAATAGTGGGGTGCCTTATGCAATGAGTTTGTGTAAGATTGGACCAAAAAAATAAGTCACTCTTACTTTATAACGCTATTTACTGTTTATGAATGACTATTTCACTTAGATAACCTAGGTAACTCGATCTTAATCCTGAGCTAAATATAAACTCCTGTTTATTCGGGATTATCCTTTGATTTTCATAGGAGAGTGTTAGCTCAATAGCGCCGGCTCAATAAGCCTCCCATTTTAGGGATAAAACAGGGTAGATAGCTGAGGACATAAAGCACAAGACGGAATTCACGTCTACCCAAATGAAAGATAGGAGAAAGGTTATTCTTTTAAATGTTGAATTCGGGTCTTGAACAAGGGGCCCCAATCTCTCATTGGCCCGAGAGGGATCCAGTTTAGTGATTGGATAATAAACTAATTGTTCATTAGAGGATCAGTGGAACTTAGATGTAATTTCAGGGGTAAAACAGCATTTGACCCAGCCGTTATTACGAACAACCTGTGGAGGGTCGACTTACTGATTATGGTTAAATCAAGTGGACACAAATATATCTATAGTGAGTAGAGTGCAAAATGTTCAAATTGAATTTATGGTTTGAATTTGAATAGTTCTAATTCAAATTAGGGTTTGTATAATTATATTTGATATAATTAATTAATGTTTAATTTATCGAAATTAAATAAAAAAAAATGGAAATTTTATAATGTTTAAATATTAATTGCATGAATAGGATTCATGTTTAAATTTAGGTGTTGAATTAATTTAATATTTGATACTAAATTTTTATTTAATTAATTAAAATCAAATTAATTTTCAATTTGATTCAATTTGAAAAATTAGATTTTTGAATTTAATTAATATAGAATTAATTAAATTAGATTTTAGTTAATTTTGGAATTATTTAAAATTAGAAATTGAAATTAATTCAATATTAATTGAGTTAGTAGAATTATCAACAATTTGGTGGATTAACTCCTAATCAACATCTAGCCACAACATGCATGTGAAAATTGAAGTGGCATTGACCAATGCCTCAGTGCTTGCATGAAGATGATACATAAAACTCTCAAAAAATTGCCAAAGAAAAAAAGAGTTGCTGAAAAATCAGTTTTCAGTAGAGAAAATGTTCTTCACCTGAAACCCACTCTATTCCCTTCACAAATTCACTTCAATCTTGAGTTCCACAACTCAAATTCAAGATTGAGAATAGTAGAGAAGGTCTCTTGGTGGTTCACTGAAGATTTGGAGTTGAGAATTCGTGAGGAGCAGCTTGGATCGGAGAGGAATTATTCAAAGGTATGTATTTATTGAAACCATCTTATTACTCTATGGATATGCTTATTTTAATGTCAATATTAAGGAATTAAAATGCTTAATGATCCTTTTTTCTTCTGATGGTTGTTTCTGTAATCCAACAACGAGCTCAATTCCCAAACCAGTCTGGTGCACGACTTTTAATCATCCTTTTGAACCCCTGGGTTCATTTTCAAATTTTCATCCAACAGAAAGTTCACACACAAAAATTGGGCCTCGGGGCAGCCCCGCCGGGCTTGAGAGTCGTTTGCGGCACCAAATAAACTCCATTCCTAAAATCGCTTGGCGGGCGACTTTTTCTAA
Source organism: Benincasa hispida (assembly GCF_009727055.1). Lineage (NCBI taxonomy): Eukaryota > Viridiplantae > Streptophyta > Magnoliopsida > Cucurbitales > Cucurbitaceae > Benincasa > Benincasa hispida. Next base: position 74,479,743 of record NC_052357.1, on the reverse strand, counting down.
TCGCTCTGAACCCTTGGGTCCATTTTCAAATTTTTGCCTAGCGGAAACTTTGCGTACAAAAATTGGACATTGAGTGTCACAATCGCACTTTCAGAAGCTTCACTTAGCGATTGTGCGACACTTGTTTCCGCTCACAAACAGGTCAGCCAATTTGAATATAGAACGTCGATGGCACACTGGGTGCCTCTTGCAACTTCTACCCCGTTTCAAAGAAAACAGTTTTAGAAAACGAGTTTAAAGAAAAGGTTTTCACAGATGTTTAAATGTATGAAAAGAGCAGAGAAAGATTGTAGTAGGCTAGGAAGCAATAAGCAACAACAATGGCTTTATAGCATACCACTCCGAGTATGGGGAAGTGATGGTTAGTCTTATCCCTATATAGTGCATTCTGAACAAAAAGCCAACTAGTATCCTTGCATATGCAAAAGGGCAAGCGGTCACTTATAACAAAAAGTACAAAGAAAGCAAACTAACTTAACTAATGAAATACATCACATGAAAGCATGATAAAAAGGGATTGGATTAGGCATGCGGCAATGGGCAATAGGCCCTGGACAAGCATGACCGTGCCACCAGGCAGCCCCGCCGGGTCATTTGGGGCACCAAATGAGCTCTGTTCCCAAAACCGTCTGGCACATGACTTTTTTCATCATTCTAAACCCCTTGGTCCGTTTTCGCATTTTCACCCGATGAAAAGTTCGTGCACAAAAATTGGGCCCCAAGACAGCCCCACCAAGACCGGGAGTCGTTTGGGCACCAAATGAGCTCCATTCCTAAAATCATCTGGCGTACGGATTTTTTTTATCGTCCTGGACCCCTAGGTTCGTTTTCGTGCTTTTTCTTGATGGATGGTTCGTGCACAAAAATTGGGCCCCAAGACAGCCCCACCAAGACCGGGAGTCGTTTGGGCACCAAATGAGCTCCATTCCTAAAATCATCTGGCGTACGGATTTTTTTTATCGTCCTGGACCCCTAGGTTCGTTTTCGTGTTTTTTCCCGATGGAAAGTTCGGGCACAAAAATTGGGCCTAAAATTAAAAAATGATATAAAATTAAATCCCTCTATTAATTTGAACAATTCAAGTTAAACTTATTCTCATTTAATCCTATTGAGCTACCAAGGGGATCTCATGGACCTGTAGCTTGAAGCTCCAACGGTATATGAATAATTAATCTAACTCTTTAATTAAATTATTCACCATCCGTTACCTGTCGGACACTCCACTGAAGACCGACAGTTGCACTCTTCGCACTATAAATATATTTTTGTGCCTATTGGATATAACCAATCAATACTACATGACCCTTCATAAATTGCTCATAAGTACAACTAGGCCAAAATTACCGTTTTGCCCCTGTAGTTACATCTAACTCCTTAAGTATCACTTATCCCTCTAATGAACGATCATAATCCAATTATGACTAAATGTTCTCGGGCCAGGAGAAGGTGTGGCACCACATTGTTCAAGCCCCGGGATCAGCCCTTAAGAGAGCAACTTATCTACTTACCCTGACCGTGGGGAAGTAGTAAATTCCTTCTTATGTAGCTATGCTCCTAGCTCCCCAATCAGATGAATCCCCAAAATGGTAGGCTTGTTGAGTCGGCGATCTGGCCACTCTCATTTGTACAAATCAAAGGACTGCCCTCATAGGCAGGAGTTCACAACTCACTCAAGATTCAGGTCATGTTATCTATGGTCATCTTGATGAAATATAAGACTCTATTATGAACGGTGTTATATAATGAGACTAAACATTTCGTGGTCCAGTCTTATACAAACTTCTTTGTATAGAATATCCTCGCTCACATGTCTATACATGACTGATCATAATAAGATCATTTGTAGCACTTTACAAGAATGGTAACACATACAAAGCGAGTCATACTCGTAATGTCACCAAGATAAGGTACCAAGTCTTATCCATCTACTACAAACCATTTAAATTATCACTTAAACATGATCCACATGTATGTCTCTACATACATGTTTAAGTTACAAGATAACCTTGGATGTTAGTTTGTTGGTTTGTGGTTAATGCAACAAAAATATAGAAAAAAATATCATATATATTAGTACTTAGACAATGAATTTGTTCAATACATTTACAAACTATAGGACCCTACAAGAGTTAGGGCATCCACCCCAACAATCTTCCACTTGACCTAAAGCTAGTGGAGTGTACAGTATAGTCAAAATACAAAGTACACAAATAATAAACTAGGGCCTAACACGCACCCAGTACAAATCCCCCACTTGCCCTAGTGTAGACGTGGCCTGTCTCATAGACCCATACTCTACAGTTGACCCTTAAACACCTTAGTCATGAGGGCCTTTGTAAATGCATCAACAACATTGCATTCCGAAGCTACCTACATGAAAATCGCGTCCCCTTGATGCACATTCTCTTGGATGAAATGATACTTCCGCCCTATATGCTTCCCGCGCTTGTGACTCCTAGGCTCTCAGGAATTAACCACACCACCACTATTATCACAATAAAGTGTGATGGGCTTTGACATGTCTGGAACAACTTCCAGATCAGTCAAGAATTTCCTGAGCCAAACAGCTTCCTTAACAGCTTCACAAGCCGCTACATATTCAGCCTCCATAATGGAGTCAGTAATGCACCTTTGCTTGGTGCTTCTCCATACTACTGCCCCTCCGTTAAGAGTGAACACAGCCTCCATAGAGTATGTGTATTCCGTAAGGATCAAATCCTGAAAATCATATATGAGCATGTTCTCCCTCGTTCTCCTTAGATACTTGAGGATGGTTTTAACGACAGTCCAGTGATCTAATCCTGAATTAGATTGATATCTACTGACTATCCCCACGGCATAGCAGATGTCATGTCTAGTACATAACATCGCATACATCAAGCTACCCACAACTGATGCATAGGGGATCCATCTCATCTCCTCAACCTCTTGAGGTGTCTTAGGACACTGTTCCTTAGACAATATCACTCCATGCATGAAAGGCAATAAGCCCCTCTTCGAGTTCTACATTGAATATTTGACAAACATCTTGTCAATATACGATGCTTGAGATAGAGCTAGCATTTTGTTCTTTCAATCTCTAAAGATCTGAATACCCATAACAAATTGAGCCTCTCCCAAATCTTTCATTTGGAATTGGTTCACTAGCCAGTTCTTAAGTTCAGTCATAAACCTATATCATTCCCAGTGAGTAGGATATCATCTACATATAACACTAGAAAAACTATTGAACTATTGATGACCTTCATGTATACACAAGGCTCATCAACATTTTGACCAAAGCCATATGATTTGATCGCAGTATCAAACCTTATGTTCCAAGATTGAGAAGTTTTCTTCAGTCCATAAATAGACCAATTAAGCTTGCAAACCTTTTGCTCTTAACCTTGGGTTATGAATCCCTCAGTCTACTCAACATTGTCATTCAGAAAGGCAGTCTCGACGTCCATCTGCCAAATCTCATAGTCATAATATGAGACAATGGACAGGAGGATCCGGATAGACTTAAGCATGACAACAGGTGAGAAAGTATCCTCATAGTTAACTCCCTCAACTTAGGTATAACCCTTTTCCACTAGTCTAGCCTTGAAGGTTTGCACCTTCCCATTAGCACCCCGTTTTCTCTTGTAGATCCATTTGTAACCTACAGGTTTAACCCCATCAGATTGATCTACAAGATCCCATACGTAATTGAAGTACATAGACTCCATTTTGATATCCATTACCTTGATCCATTCATCTTTGTCAATATCCTCCATTGCCTTCTTATAAGACAATGGATCCTCAACTTCACCATCAGCTACCATAGTAAGGATTTCTTTTAAATCCATATAGCGAACAGGTGGGTTCGCAACCCTCTCACTACGTCGAGGTTTCCTCAACACTTAAGGTGGATTTTACCTACTAAATGATCCTACTTCAACAACTCTTGTTGAGGTACTCGGTTCTTCAACAACTCTTGTTGAAGATTCAGTAGTTTCTTCGGAAATTTCATCAACACAATCCTGCTTCTAGGATTATGCTCCTTTATATGGCCTTCTTAAAGAAAAGTAGCATTTGTCAATACAAACACTTTGTTTTCTTTAGGATCAAAGAAGTAACCACCTCTCGTTCTTTTGACGTAGGCTACAAATAGACACAATCTTGAACGTGGTTCCAATTTCTTAGGGTTAGCCACAAGCACATGTGTTGGGCAACCCCATATTCTGAAATGACATAAACTAGCTTTACGTCCATTCTATAACTCCAAAGGTGTTCTAGCAATACTCTTGGATGGAACACCTGCAGTATCTACTGCATAACCCCAAAACGAGTCAGGTAAGGAAGCATACTCATCATAGACCAAACCATATCCAACAGGGTTCGATTTCTCCTTTCTGATACACCATTTTACTGAGGTGTAACAGGTGCTGAGAGTTGGGATACTATTCCATGTTCTATCAAATAGTTCTAGAATGTTAAATCCATAAACTCTCCACCTCGATCAGATCAAAATGTTTTAATCGTTCGGTTTAATGCATTTCAACTTTAGCCTTGAATTCTTTAAACTTATCAAAAGATTCAGAATTATGTTGCATTAAATAAACGCACCCATATCTTGAATAATCATCAATAAAAGTGATGAAATATTCATAACCTCCCTTAGCTTTTACATTCATCGGATCACAGAGGACTAAATGTACTAGCTCAAAAATTTCTTTGGTCTTATGACCCTTTCCAGTAAAAGGTCTCTTAGTCATCTTGCCTTCAAGGCATGACTCACACACAGGTAAAGAATTTTCTTCTAACTCACTTAGAAGTCCATTCTTCACCAACCTCTCAATCCTATTAAGATTGATGTGTCCTAGTCTTAGGTGCCAAAGTTGGGCATTTTCTTTAGGAGAAATTTTAAGTCTTTTATATTGAGTTACTATAGTCTTAAACATTTTTGTGTTATGAAGAGCATTAGTTTCTAACAATCTTAGCACATAAAAATTATTTTCCAGTTTTGCAGAACAAATATCAACACCATTTTTGGAAATAAACACTTTATTAAAAAGAAATTTGATATTATATGAACGTTCAAGCAAACACTTTACAAATACAAGGTTCCTTTTTAAATCAGGAACTACATAAACATTTTCTAAAATAAGAAATTTTTTCTGTAAAGACAACCGGAGACCTCCCACTGCCATAGTCAAGACGACGTGCGCAGATCCACCCACATCGTCATCTCACCAGCATCTAGTTTCCGCCAGGAACTAATTCACTGAAATGAAGAACAAACATGATAAGTGGCCCCAGAGTCTATAATCTAGGCATAATCATCATTCTCCACTAAGCAGGTTTCCAATACAAGTAAATCATATTTACCTTGGTTGGCCTTCTTCTTTTCCACCAAGTATTTGGGGCAGTTCCTCTTCCAATGACCATCATGGTTGCAACGGAAATAGATTCCCTTTGTAACCTTGATGGGTTTTCTACCCTATTGAGCAGCAACTACAGGATTAGCTTTCCACTTTACACCCTTCTTCTTCTTCCACTTTTTGGTGCTGACAAAAGAAGAAACAGACTTAGTTCTAGAGGTCGAACCTTTATGGAACTTCTTAGAAGATAAAGCAACATTTGCTTCACCCTTCTGTTCCTTACTTTTCATCAAGGATTGAAAGGTCTGTAGCTCATTGAGTAGAGTGGTCAGGTTGTAGTCAATCCTGTTCAAAATAGCATTGCTACGAAAATGAAGGAAACTTTCGGGTAAAGATTCCAAAAAGAAGCTAACTTGGCTGGCTTCATCGATGCTTGACCCATTCATCTCCGCCACGTTGAATTGTATCATCATGTTAAAAACATGTTCTCAAACAGATGTCCCTTTTTTCATATGGGCATTGAAGATGTTTTTCAGAGCGTCATCGCTAAGCTGTGCGAACGGTTGTCCAAAAATTCCCCTAAAGGATTCCATGATCTCACGAGCTGTAAGCATGGGCTCATGCTTCTTGGCCAAGACTTCATTAAGACTAGCCAAGATATATGCTTGGGCCTTATCATTTGCCCATGTTCAATGCTTGTAAGCTTCTCGAACATTTTAAGAAGCATTAAGAGTTGGAATGGGAGGACAATCCTCCATCAGGAAAAAACAAAGATCATCGATGATCAGTATTGTGTTGATTGTATTTTTCCAATTAGCATAATTCTCTCCCGTTAATTTATTCGCAGCGAGTATGTTGGGATTGGTGTCCTAATTCTCCCGAAGTCTCGTAGTTTGTAAACATTGAACACATTGTTATTAATAAAATAAAAGTTATTTTATTTGCATTTACACATATCCAATCAACAAAGATCCATGGTTATTGTATGTAAACTTAAGCATGTATATGAGATATACAAGTGGATCATGCCTTAAGTGATAACCTAAATAGGTCTGTAGTATACGGATTAAGGTGAGATACCTGATCCTGGTGACCCGCTTTGTAGAGGTTTGCAAGTGTTGTGAACTACTACAGATGGCAGATCCTAACCATTCATGTGGAGACATGCGAGCCGGGTGTCTTATACAAAGAGTTTTTATAAGACGGGACCACAAGATGATTCGTCTCTGTATATAACGTCGTTGATACTAGAGACTTACATCTCACCTAAATGACCATAAGTAACATGACCTTAATCCTGAGTGTTTTGAGAACTCCTACTTTTGAGGGTGGTTCTTTGATTAGTATAGGTGAGAGTGGCCAGATTGTCAACTCAACATGTCTACCTTTTTGAGGACTTGTCTGATTTGAGAGCTAGGAACTCAGTTACACAAGATGGAATTCAATCCTTCCTCGAAGTAGGGGTAAATAGATAGATTGCTCCCTTAAGACTGATTCTGAGGCTTAAACATAGTGGCCACAACTTGTCTTTGGAAGAGAGGACCCAGTCATAGTAGGACTATAACTTATTGTTCATTAGAGGAATCAGTGGTACTTAAGAAACTAGATGTAACTATAGGGGCAAAATGGTAAATTGGCTCAACTGTACTTACAAGGGATCTATGAAGGGTTATCGCACTGTTGATTGGTTGATTGGACACAGAAATATATCTGTAGTGAGAAGAGTGCAATTGTCGATCTTTAGTGGAGTGCTCGGCAGTTAACGGATGGTGGATCCCGTGACTAAAGAGTTTAGTCAATTATTCACATACCGTTGGAGCTTCAAGCTACAGGTCCATAAGGTCCCCTTGGTAACTCAATGGATTCAAGTTGACAATCAGTTCTTGGGGTTAGTTTGAAGTGTTCAAATTAACAAGAGAAAATCAATTATATATGATATAATTGATGTTATGTATGAGATACATCAAGTGGAGGATTAATGTAAATGTGATTTATATTAAGTACTATAAAATAGAAAAAGAACTATGGTTTATATGTTTCATGAGATGAAATATTAAAACCATATGTTATAAGTATAATATGATAAGTTGGCTATCATATTTATTTATAATAATTTTAATTATTTGATAATTAAATCTTTTTCTCTAATAATCGATTGAGTGGGAGGTTATTGGTGATTTTATGGTAACCGTGAGATAAAAGAAAAAATGTTTTCCTAAATTTAGAGGGTTGCTACTTTCAGAAAGAACTCACGGAGAAAGCTATCAAGTGAAAAAGTTTCATTAAGCAATAACTAGAAGAGACTAAACGATTGTGGACCTTTGACTATACGATAGTTCATTAGTTGATCGTACCTAAACGATCGCGTGGCTTTGTCTATACGATAGGCTGCCATTTACTACACGAGCGAGCATATCATCTATGCGATAGACAACTTCCTAACTCCCACTTGCTCGATTGTCTACACAATCATTCTCCTCCAGTCTCTTCCTCAAACAAAGATCACACAGAGATCACAACTCTTGGATTCTCACAACAAGATTACCAAGGTAACCATTATGGTGGTGTCCTCACTCCCTTCATGTATCGAGTTGGACTCGATTGGTTTGTAGAGGTCGTTCGTTGGGTTCGTGATCATTGTGTTCGTTGTGTTCGTGTCGTGCACCGATTGTTTCATTCGAGCGTTACTGGTCTTGGGCGCTTGAAGTTCGATCGAGGGAGTTCAAAGAATGTTTCTTCAAAGGTATGCATACTCTATCCCTTGATAATCTTATTAGCATGCTGTAATTTCTTGTTGTGCATGACCTGTTAGTTTCTGTTCTTGTACTGTAATTGATTATGTTCAATTTCGAATGGAATTTGGAACGATCCTTCCACTGCGAAAATTCTCATGTTTGATTTCCTTTAGAGTAAATTTAAAGTAGCGGTAGCCATATTCAAGTAATTGCTGGAAAAAAAAAAAAACTATTTACATTTAGTCTACTTGCATTAAACCACTTATGACAACCAATCAGATTTTTAGCAAAATAGTCTAGTGTACCCTAAGTTACAACTGGTTTGCAATGATGTTTCAATGAGGCAAGACAAAAGTCATCATAGGGTGATCAAGTGTCCCTTCACTGAAATGAGACATTCTAAACCATTAGACAAGAAACAACACCTTAACACTATAACTAACAGTCACCATTGTTCGATCCAGAATTTGTTAACATCCTTAACAATTCTTGTAAGTGTATTTCCTCATTTTATATTCTAGAGTTCCACCCCCAATGAGCCAACCGTAGGGAAAAACCGATTGGGACATGAAACTAAAGCAACCCTATCCATGTCTGGAGATTGAATAAAGCGTCATGCAATACTATCATCCTTTAGGGGGACACACACGATGCCACAAGGCGATGCATGATACTTTATTTAACCTAATGAGAGAGACCGAGGGATGTGCTATCACACGTTCCGCTCCCACTTACTATAAACACTTTCTCCATTTACCTTAGACCTACCCAAATGCCACCCTTAAGGGGATGATAACTTGTAGAAATACAAGTTATTTATGCTGTTTTATTTAGATATTGCGGAAAAAAGAGAGGAAAGTTGCGCCGATAGTATAAGAATTGGCTGAGAAATATGAAAATTATAAAATGTCGTAAACGCATCCACTAACCCCATTGCGATGGCAAAATAGAATATTTTAGTCTCTGTTTTGCAAGAAATAGGCCACCGCATGCGTTAATGGCTCGAAGACAAAATGTACAATGCATCTACATCACATGCGCCAATCGATCAAGAATGAAGAAATGATCAACGCAATGATGGTGCATGTGACGATCGATCATGGACTCTAGAAATCAATGCATTTCAACCGCATGCGGTAATAAAAAAACAACACCGTATGCAGCGATCGATCGAATATGTGAAGAGCAACGCATTCAGGGATGATTCTAACAAGTGTACAGCTTTCTGTTGTGCAATTCTGACAGATTAATCATGAAGCATAGAGAAATTTTCCATTACGCCATGGTAGGAATTATCAGAATTATACAATGGGACCAAAAATTCAAAGAGCCAAGGTCTTGTCTATAAATAGCTTCCTTGAATTCATTGCAATGGGAGAGAGGCTGGTCTGAAGAGACTTTACAGAGAAAATCCGAGAGATCGACGAGACAAGGCTGAAAAGTGAGTCTCCGAGCAAGGAATTCTTCAATTTTCCGAAGCTAAAGCTCTGTACAACAGGGTCACTTCTACCGGGAAAGCAAGCCTGAGAGGGAAGCTTTCCTCTCCACTTCATCCATATGCCGGAAAGCAAAAAGTCTCCGATCGGGATCTGTGTCAAGACGTTGACACGTTTTCCGTATTTGTTTCTATTCTTTAATTCATCTTTTGTGTTCATCTCCTTTAATCTCTCATTCACAAATCATGTATCAAATGCTTATCTTTAGAATTAAATGTTATCATCGTCATCATTATCATCTCTCTGTCCCTTTCTATACATTTATCATCCATTTTCTCCATCATGGGTTATTAATCCCCTAGGTAAAAAGGAAGAATTAAGCGAGTAAGTTAATCTGTGTTAAGGTAATCAATTAAGTTTAGCTAAAGCATGCTCGACGGCATCTTCGCCTGTGAGAGCAAAAGTAAAGATGTTATTCCGCCTATCGAGAGAGGGTTGGAAGAATGCGTTAATTAAAGCGAGAAGTATTTTCAAAGATGGAAACAAACTTGCATTCATCACGTTCATCTCTGTTTCACCATAGACGTATGGGAACGCGGCCGATCACTGAAAGGTGTACGCCAGGGGAAAGGGGAACCTTAGTTGCATCCTTAATGAGATTGAAAAACTTGCGATGTTCTTTCTCTCTACTCATTCTCTTTCTGCCTCATTCATAAGACTTGCCATCGCATTCATAGATTCTTTTGTACAACTTCACAGCCAGTCCTCACCCCTATATCATAATAGTTTAGAAATTTATTTTACAACGCATTTTACTTTCAACGCAATTTATATTTCTACATACAAACCAAAATTCTTTATTCTTTATTATAACCGGTCGCATATACCACATTAGTATCGCATCTAATGACAACAATCCCCGTGTTCGACCTCGGATCACTCTGAGAAACTTTCATTGGAATTATACTTGGTTTCAACGCAAGGAAACTTATGACACGCACTACATCATCGCATATTACGAGCATATTATCATCAACGCATACACTTAGAACGTAGTATCGCAATATTATCTTTATCGCAAAGCACTTGAGCGCATAGCACAGCATCAAAATTCATTCATCAGCGCAATAGATAAAGATAAAGACTAATTTTTAACGTTACAAGTTTATGGTAACATGAGCTTGTATCATTCATTCTTTCATCAGTATGTGCATAAGCGATACAATAACACAGCATAATAACATATCCATTTTTTACATTCGCACAAGTTTATGGCACCATTGCCGGGGATTGGTAACTGTTTAGTGTTGAATACTTTTGTGGGTATTTTGCAGGACAGATCTCTGTTGTACTGTCTGTTTATCATGAAGAGCAGGCTAGCAGTTTATGAGTACTGGAATTGATCCAGAATTCGAAGTTGACCCAGAGATTGAGCGTACTTTTTGTGCAAGGGCACGCTAGAACAGAATCAGGCGAAGAAGAGTAAATATGGCTAACAATGAGAGGCCCGAAGGAAATCAAGGGGTGAATCGGCCAGCGCAAGATCCTGTCTTTCTTGCTACTGACCGCAACATCCCTATGAGAAACTATGCGGCACCGAACCTCTCGCCCGAAATCTCAAGGCCAATAGTTGAGGAGAATGCACATTTTGAAATTAAGTCAGTCATGCTTCAGATGATACAAAACGCGGGGCAGTTCGGAGGTATACAAGGTGAAGACCCGCACGCCCATCTAACAAACTTTATGGAGATGTGCAACACTTTCTCCATTCCTGGCATTACCCCGAAGGAATCAGACTATACCTCTTCCCGTACACACTGAGGGATGAGGCAAAGAGGTGGGCTCATTTGTTGGAGCCAAATGAAATCACTTCATGGGACCAGTTGATGGAGCGATTCATGAAGAAATTCTTCCCTCCAGCCATCAACACAAAGAGATGGAGGGATGTACTGAATTTCGAGCAGATGGAAAATGAGACTCTAAGCATCGCCTGGGTGCGTTTCAGAAGATTGGTGAAGAATTGTTCGCATATCGAGATTCCCGATTTCATTCTGATGGAGACTTTTTACAACGGTTTGAATCGATCAACGCAAGTTATTGTTGACGTCTCCGCAGCGGGAGGATTTATGGATAAGACCTACATGGAAGCCAAAGTCACCCAGGATCGCATTTCGCGAAACACGGATGATTGGGTGAATGACGGGTATGGGGGAAAAGGCCTCGAGAGAAGAAGAACTGAAAATGTCATTGTGCCAGCAGATATAATGACAACCTTGGCTGCACAGATGGCCGCAGTAACCTCCCTTCGTCAAACGATGGCAATTAACCAAGGTACCCTCTCTCAAGGTGCAACGCAACTTAATGCGTTGGCACAAGTGGCAGCAATCAGCTGTTCACAATGCGGAGGGGGTCATGCTGTAGAGATACGCCCATTGAACCCGCAATCAGTGTTTGCTATCCAAAACAACCCTTACAACAACACTTACAATTCGGGTTGGCAGAATCACCCTAACCTCGGTTGGGGAGGTAACAATGACCAAGGAGGCCAGAGGAATCCTCAGAACGGTAATTCAGGGAATCGAGGAAATCCTCCATCTTTTCACCAAAATCATAATCAGAGTCACCAACAATAACCGCATAACCAACCATCCACATCAAACACCTCTGGAAATTCGTCATCATTGGAGTCCCTGCTGAAACAATACATTGAGAAAAATGATGCAGTCATGCTCTTCAATAACGAACTTAGAGGTCCAAGTAGGGCAATTGGCAGCCGAGCTTCACAATTGAACACAGGGAACGCTGCCAAGTAATTCAGAAGCCCCAGGATCTCATGGGAAAGAACAATGTCCTTGATGACATTGCGCAGGCAAGTTTGACCGCCTGCGGGGATGTGGATTGCGGTAATCGTGAGGAATTTGTCTTTCAATCAGCATCCCTAAAATCTATGTTTATTGCTTTCGTTAATGCTTTCTTTACAGCTTTTTTTTACTGCTTTCTTCATTGCGTTATTTACTGCTTTCTAAAATTAGCCTTTACTTCTTTCCAAAATTACTTTCAATTTAATTCAAGTTGCATTAATTCCATGTCTAGTTCAAATTACTTACTCTTCTGCCTTAGCATTGCGTTGTTCTTAAATTTTCGTGAATGATTGAATAAAAAGAAAATGAACACCGCAAAGTCTTATTGACTTGTGTTGTTGATGAAACAAAAATTAAAAAAATAATAATAATAAATAAATAAATAAAAATAATAATAAACTCTAATAAATAAACCATCGGTATGCATTGCGATGACGGGTACATCTTGATTTTAATTCTAAACAATCGGTATAACGATTTTAAAAATGATTATATCCTAAGGTTTGCATGCAACTCTTAATTATTGATTTTAATTCTAATTTCATTTAGTTATAACAATTATAAATAAATGAAACAATTAAAACATACATTCCATGCTCGACATACTTCAGTTAATCATAACATTTATAAATTAACCTAAGGTTGTTGGGGTTTGTACCCTAAAGTCTCGTGTCCTGTAGTTTGTAAACAACTTTGTACGAACACTTGTGACGTATAATAAATGATATTTATTTCACTACTTGACTTTGCACATTTAGATGTTTTTTATTTTATCACAAACCAATAAACTTAATATCCCTGGTTGTCTTTATGTAACTTAAGCATGTTTGTAGTGACATATAAGTGGATCATGTCTTAAATGACAACAAAAATAGTGTGTAGTATATGGATATAGGAAGGAAACCTTATCCTGGTAACACTACGGACACGGCCCACTTTGTGGAATTATTACAAATATTGTCACAGATGGTCTGATCCTGATCATTAGTGTAGTGGACATGTGAGCGTCCTATACAAAGAGTTTGTATAAGACTTGACCTCGAAGTGTTAATGTCTTGTCATATAACATCGTTCATGATTGAGACTTCACTTCACTAGGATGTCCATAGGTAATATAACCTCAATCCTGAGTGAGTTGGGAACTTCTGCCATTAAGGGCGGTCCTTTGATTTGCATGGATGCGAGTGCCAGAACGCCGACTCAAACCTACCATTTTTTGATTCGTTTGATTTGGGAGCTAGGAACTCAGCTTCATAAGATGGAGTTCACTCCTTCCCCAAAATAAGGGTAAGTAGATAGATTTCTCTCTTAAAGTCTAATCCCGGGGCTTGAACGATGTGGTGCACGCACCTTTTCATGGCCCAAGAGGTGTTCACACATAGTAGGACTATGTTGTATTATTCATTAGAGGGATCAGTGGTACTTAACAAGGAAGATGTAATTACAGGGGCAAAACGATAAATTGGTCTGTTGTAATTACGAGCATCTGTGAAGGGTCATCATACTAATGATTGGTTATATCCAATGAACATAGAAATATATCTATGGCAAAAAGAGTTCAACTGTCGGTCTTTAGTGGAATGCCTGGCAGATAACGAATGGTGGATATCGTGACTAAAGAGTTTAGTCAGCTATTCACGCACCGTTGGAGCTTCGAGCCATAGGTTCATAAGGTCCATTTGATAGCTTGGATATAAGTTGAGAATCAGTTTTTGGGTCAGTTTGAAATGTTCAAATTGACAAGAAGAAGTTCGATTATATATGACATAATTAAACGAGTTAATTAAATATGATGTAATTAACTTGATGTATGAGATACATTAATTTAGAGGAAATTGGATATAAATATGATTTATATCTAGTAGAGGAAAATATTATAATTAATATATGATATTAATTTATATGTTATGAATATGATAAGATCACATTCATTGGATGGTTATAAAGGAAATGGGACGGCATCTTTTCTGTTCTAAATAACGGATGAGTGCATTATAAATAGCTGACGGTGTGTTGAGAACAAAGACACGGACATTGTGTTAAAGAGTGTGTCATCATTTGGAAAAGCAGTGCCTATACGATAGTGACTGCACGATCGCTTACCGATTACACCATCTCGCACTATTAACTAAAAAATCGTTTACCTTTTCTTAAACGATCGTTTTGCTCCCGATATTTACTAAACGGTCATATAGACGATCGCTTAGTTTTTCCTACGCGATCGTTTGGACGATTGCTCACCCTTTTCCTACATGATCGTTTAGACGATTGCTTACCCTTTCTTACACGATCATTTAGACGATCGCTTACTTTTTCCTATACGATCGTATACTTTACCTAAACAATCAAGCATCTTATCAATACAATAGACGACCTCATCTCCCACTTGCTTGATCATTGTACGGTCTCTCTTCCTTCTTCCCTCTACCAAATCCAAACAAAGCCCACACTTTGGATTCTCACTCCAAGAATACTGAGGGCTCTAAGTGGTGGTGTCTTCTCTGTTTCCTCCTATCCGAGTGGTGGTTGTTCGAGGTAGACGGTTGAGTTTTAGACTCATTATGAAGAAGAAATCTTCATCTAGTATGATCTCTTGATCTCTTTAGCATTATGAATGCATATTAGTATGTTTTCAATGTATATGCGGTAATTCTATTACAATGAATTGGAAATATCCACTTCCGCTTGTAGGTACTCTTAAATAAGAGTTCGTTCGAAGGTAATGTCATGCTTCATGCAATTTCCATTCATTACTAATATATATAACTATTATATAACTAGGTAATGAATCATACTATAGCATATTTTCCATACATACATTCAACCATATATTATAACAATTATAATATAAAATGATGCACGAATATAAATGCATAACCTATGGTGGATTTTAAAATAATATCACATACAATATGACATATAAGATAAAACATACATCATATATATATTTAATACAAACAGTTAATGAACCGGGATAGGACATCTAAAAAAAACTTAAAAGGCTAACTATTACATGAGTAAGAGTCATCCAGTTCTAAACAGGTGAACCAGGTCTTGAACTGCTTAAACTGAACTGCCCTTCAACGAACTCTCTGCAATGATCGTGTAGCAAACTTGTTGTGCAATCTTGTTGCAAATGCTACACGATCGTGTAGGAAAACCTACATGATCTTGTAGCATTAGTCACATGATTGTTTAGCAAATGCTACATGATCGTGTAGCAAAAGCTACATGATCGTTTAGCAAAAGCTACATGATCATTTAGCAAAAGCTACACGATCGTATAGTTGTAGCTACGTGATCTTGTAGAACTGCTTCGTCTTCTTCATCGAAGCAATGCTCTGAATTTCTTCTTTGAAACTCCCAAGGAATAGCACGAGCGACTCAAAACAATGAATACAGATTCTACATAAAAAACTATGCCCAAAACAAGGGCCTTTACAAACCAAATTTGTAAATGAAATTAAGTCTTAAAACTAAGTATCCTATATTGAAACATCCATCAACAAAATCACATTCAAAACCATTCATTGCATGAACTTTAAACAGATTGCAGAAAGAGTAAAACCCACCATCAATGTAAAGACGGATTCAATCAATAAGTGGAATTTAGGATCAGTAATCCAAAAACCTGGCTCTGATACCAATTGAAAGGAATCGTGAGCGGAAGAAAGATCATCCCAAATCCCATTTTTCATTGAATGTAAATTTTATAGTAAATCATGAACAAGATATGCATTTACATAAATTACAACATGCTATATAATTAGGTTTTAGAAACCTTACCTTTGAAGAATTTTCTTCAAGAATCCCTCGAACAGTACACGAACACCTTGAAGACTTTCTTCAAAAAAAAAACCTCGATCAAGAACGAGAACACAACCACAACGGTTTCCTCAGTATTCTTAGGTAAAGAACCCAAGAGTGGTGGGCTCTAACTATTTTGGAAAAAGGGAAATTTTAGTAGAGAAGAGAAAGTATTGAAATTGTTCACCAACAAATCCAATAATTCACAAAACAGTTATGTCTCTTTTCCTCACTATCAAATTCAATTATCAAAAGCCAGAAGAGAAAGCTTTCTTTTTAGAATGCCAAATATAAGAACCACCCACTTACGTGGGTGGAGAGAAAAGTGGGGGAAAGGAGTTGCAACTTCCTCCCTCATTTTTATTTTAAATAAAAAATGACATTTAATATAAATATAAATAAGATAACTAGCTTATCATATTATATGTATATTAAATAATATGTTATATCAAATATAACATATAACATATAGTTTTAATATTGGATCATATACAATATAATCTATAGTTTCTTTTCTCTCTTATATGACATTTAATATAAATCACATTTCTATTAAATTTAACAACTATGAATCTAATTCATATTAATAATATTTGAATCTTATTCAAATATTTATATCCTCTCAATTAATCTATCATGTATCAAATACATTATAATAATTATATCACATATAGTTAAAATAACTTAATTATAACATATATAATTAAATCCTTCTATTAATTTGAACAATTCAAGTTAATCAAAAAACTAATCTTATTGAGCTACTAAGGGGACCTCATGGACCTGTAGCTTGAAGCTCCAACAGTACATGAATAATTAATAAAACTCTTTAATTAAATTATTCACCATCCGTAAACTGTCGAGCACACCACTAAATACCGACAGTTGCACTCTTCGCACTACAGATATATTTCTGTGTCCATTGGATATAACTAATCAACAGTCTGATGATCCTTCATAAATTGCTCGTAAGTACAACTAGGCCAAAATTACCGTTTTGCCCCTGTAGTTACATCTAACTTCTTAGGTACCACGGATCCCTCTAATGAACAATAGATCATAGTCTAACTATGACTAAACTCCTCTCGGGCCAAGAGAAGGTGTGACGCCACATTGTTCAAGCCCCGAAATCAACCCTTAAAGGATCAGTTTATCTACTTACCCCGATGTTAGGTTTTTAAAGGATGAATATTTTCTATGTTAATTCCCCCAAAATTGTGTTGATTATTTGTTTTAGTTACTAATTTTGTAGGATTAAATTACCTCCGAAGCATTTTAGAGTCATTACAAGAAAATTGTGCCAAAAAGATTAAAAAAAATGACCAAGAAAATCAACAAATTGAGGAGAATCATGTAAATAGCCAAGAGAGCATCGAATAAGGCTGTTGGATCATCAACCATCGAGTATTTAGCAGAATACTATCAACTACCATCAAATAAAGACTATTGAGTATTCGACCATCTTCCATCAAGTCATCGTCTATCGAGTTGTCGAGTTTCGTCTAATTCATTGTCCATCGAGTTAAAGCAATCAAGTAAAGAACATCCCAAGCAAAAAGGATCGAGTATTGACCGTCGAATGTCAAGGAGCGAGTATTAAACAGAAAAACTCAATGAATTCGTTCTTCTTTCCAGATTTTGACGTAATTCATCCGCGCACTTCGCGATGTTTTTCTACTGGTATAAATGAGTTCAGTTCTTTAGCGAAACGAGATTCATACAGAGAGACATCATTTTTGTTTAGAAAATCCATCATTCTCTAGAGAGAAAAACTTAGAAGAAGAAAAACCCATATTTTTAGAGAGAGATTTCGATTTCCAAGAGCGATTCTTGTAATTTTCTATGAGATTGAGTCGATTTATATTCAGACTTATATCAATATGCAACTATCAATGGATTGCTTAAAGAATTCCATCCTCCATGAGTAGGTGAATCTTTTTCTTAGGAAACTATGTAATTAGGCATTTTCTTGATGCTTTTCTTGAATTTTCTTTCATTTAGTTACTTTCTTTTGAATGTTCTTGCTAAGATTTAGAATAAAATTGATTAAGATTGAATTGACGACCCAAGATTAATCAATTTTTCTATGCAAAAATTATATAGTTCTATAACAAAATTGTAATTGTAGTTGCAAGAATTGGTAGTCTTGATAGAAAATGTGGACTTCTTTTCCTCTTCTCTTTAAAGAATCTATTACTCAGAACATTCATGTAACCAATCTTGAATTTTCAGTCTTTTGATTTCAAGATAGGAATAGTTAAGAAAACCCATGAGTTTAATGCAATTTAAGGATTAATTGTGAAATGTTTTTAGGAAGCAATTAAGAACTAGATTAAGGTTAATTGTGAAATTAGATAATTAGGCCATTAGGAATTTATTCTTGATGAACTATTGAATAATCTAATTGCATGATTTCTTATTAAGTCAATGATAGAATTGTGTAGTTATATAAAAATCCCCAAATTCATTTTCATTGAATTTTATCTCACAATCTCGTCCTTATTTCTCTCATCAATAAATGTCCTATATCAATTCTTGTCTTTTGCTTAGGTAGTTTCTTTTAGTTTTTTTTTAGAACAAAGAAATTCCCCCATTTAATCTTTTGCATTTAGGAATTCAAATAGTCTATTTTTAGGCTAATTAATTGCGGTTCTCTTGGGATCGATCTCTTACTTTCACTATTACTACAAGTTAGTTCTAGTTGTAGTTAGAATTTTATAAATTTTATTTGTTTTGGGTAGATAGATTTAACGAATCTACTTTATGTTGAACACCCGATCTCGAGGAATGAGTGAATTCTTTCTTGTGTAGTTGTGTTCCTAGCTCTTCAATCAGACGAATCCCCAAAATGGTAGGCTTACTGAGTCGAAAATCTGACCACTCTCACCCATACAAATCAAAGAACCGCCCTCATAGGCAAGAGCTCACAACTCACTCAGGATTTAGGTCATGTTACCTATGGTCATCTTGGTGAAATGTAAATCTCTATTATGAACGGTGTTATATAATAAGACTAAACATTTTGTGGTTCGGTCTTATACAAGCTCCTTTGTATAGAATATCCCCACTCACATGTCTATACATGAATGATCAAGATCAGATTATTTGTAGCACTTTATAACAATTGTAACACCTACAAAACGAGCTATACTCGTAGTGTCACCAGGATAAGGTACCCAACCTTATCCATCTACTACAGACCATTTAAGTTAGCACTTAAACATGATACACCTGTTAGTTTTTTGGTTTATGGTTAATGCAACTAAAATATGAATAAAATATCATATATCTTATTAAATAAACAATGAGTTTGAATGAAATATCATATATTTTATTAAAAAATAATGAGTTTGTTCAATACATTTACAAGCTATAGGACCCTAGAGATTTAGGGCATCAACCCCAACAAAGCCTTCCTCCTCAAACTCTCCCTTGGCCAATGTAAGGCTTGCTTCCAAGCATCTTGGTAAGTTTCCACAAGTCACTCCACTTTGGAGAATCCTTATGGAGAGATTTCAGGGATTACATTTTCCCTCCTCAAGTATTATTTTGTGCATGCAATAGGATAGACTGATACCCTTGATGTCAGCGAGGGTCCATCCTATTGCCTTATTATATTTCTTCAAAACTTTTAACAAAGCAACTTCTTTCTCATTTGGAAGTGTAGCTGAGATAATGACTGGTAAGGTGTCATCTTGACCAAGGAACGCGTATTTTAAGTGGGTAGGCAAAGCTTTTAATTCCAAAACTGGTGATTGTTCAAGCGAAGGCTTGATTTTGCCTTCTCGATCTTAATAATTTAGTGGTTCAAAATTCTTTTGTATCTCTCTCACCGCATAGCAAGATTCAATTGTTGCAGTCGCCTCATCTTCCAATTCAATCTCTTTATCAATTTCAAGTTCAAGCCTGCAAGGCCATTCTTCATCCAACTCAATTTCCCTGCATGCGTCGACCTCATCAAGGAAGCTCGTCGCTTTCAGGATGTTAAATTTCAACTTTTGGTTGTTGACTTGCATCGTAATTTCTCCTTTGTGCATGTCAATTTGGGTTCTTCCCATAGATAGGAAGAATCTTCTCAAAATGATGAGCATGCCTTTGTCTGCTTCGTAATCTAATATGATGAAATCTGTTGGCAGAATGAGTTCGTCTACTTTGACAAGCACATCTTTGAGCTTCCCTTCTGAATGCACTAAAGAGCGATCCACTAATTGTAGTGTAACTGTGGTAGACATGATCTCTCGAATTCCAATTGTTTGAAAATTGACAAGGGCATAAGATCAATACTTGCTCCTAGATCACATAAGGCATGCTCTATGTAAATTCCGCCAATGGAGTAGGGAATTGTGAAAGGCCCTAGATTCCGCATCTTCGGGAGTAATGGCATTGTAGTCTTGCATCAACGCCACTGTCTCATAATTTTCTATTGTCCTCTTTTTGGATATAATATCCTTCATGAATTTGGCATACATTAGCATTTGCTCTAACGCCTCTATGAGTGGAATGCTAATGTGCAGTTGCTTTAACACTCCTAGAAAGCGTTGAAATTGGCATTCATTGTTTTTCTTTCTCAATTTCTATGGGAAAGGAGGCAATTGTACCTCATTTGATGCCTTTGATGTAGAAGTTGTTGTAGATGCATCTCTGTGTTCCTTTTAAACTTTGTGCGATGGTTGAATATCAATGTTTTCATCAGAAGAATATTTTTATGCCTCTTCAGTAGTTTTGTTTGGTTTTTCCTTCAAATCCTTTGTCGTGATGCGTCCAATTTTTAATGTCACTACTTGACATTATTCTTTTCCTGAACTCCCCACATTGGGAGGAACCTCGGTGGTACTTGGAAGTGAACCTTATGGTCTGTTCTTCAACTCTCCTACGATTTGTCCCATTTGGATCTCAAGATTGCAAATCAATGTTTCTTGGCATTGGAGAACCGCTTCATTCTTTTGTATATATTCCTTCAACAAATTTTCCAAAAGAGAGGTGGTTAATGGTCGAGATGAGCTTGCTTCTTGTTGATGCCCATTTTGTCTTTGATGGAAACCCAGGTGGTCCATCTCCAAGGGTGTTGTGAGGGTTGCTTGTGGTTGTTGATTTCTGATAAGCGCCCGCGATGCTTGTTGGATGCAAAGCTAGAGTTCCTTCTAGGATCCTTGCAAACATTCACAAAGAAAGCTACTTAGATCGAACTTAGAATCTATGATGGTCACTCTTAGATCCTAAGACAACTCACTCCAGAATTAATTTGATCAAAGACTAATCCAATGAATTGATTTAAATATCAAATCTAAAGCAAGATTTGAAAGAAAAAGACAACACCAAAGGGTTGAATAAGAACAAGCTTTTTACTATTGATAATCTGAGTTTTAAAGAACATTACAAGCCATTTTATAGGCCAAATGGTGTTGGATGCAAGAAACTCAAAAGTCATTCAAATACAATTAATTGCAAATTGTAGAAAATAACACCTAGAAACTTGAAACTTAATTGCATACTAAATTATAAGTCCAAATGCAAAACTAGGAATGTAGAAAGTCTTCAAATTGTCGTAAATATCTCCTCTAAAAGGTGGCAAAGTAGATATGCACGTTTGACAAGGTTTGACATCACATTTCCCCATGCAGTGCACACTTGACAACATTTTCTTCACAAGATCTGCACACTTTTTTTTTACCACCATGTCATCTTCTAAACTATAGGACTTTTCCCATGCCATCTTCATGTCATTCTCTTCTTGACTCATTGAACTAACATTATAAAAACCTTTGGTCTTAAAATTATTTATCGGTTCTTGTGAATTTGCTAGTTTTTGAAGATGTAGTGTGAATGCCTCTTGAATATTCTTTGCCTTGCTTCTTGTAATTGATCCTTTAGGTACATGCAATGGTTCAATGGTTGAAGTCATATCAATTTCCTCCCCATGAAAAGTTGGGGTGGTTTCGCCAACCGAGATTGTATGTGTTTGAAAAAGTATTTTTTTATGAAGTAGACGGATTGCAGGTTATGCAGGCATTCCTCAAATGAGTGAGGTTCTTTACACAAAATGCAGTTTTCATTAGTCATCTGAGTAACTATGTTCACTTGCCCATTTCTTATGCCGGATTTGGCCATGGTCATCGCCTAAAATAGGTTAGTCATTGCGTTCACCTACATTTGAAGCGAAGTGATGGCATCATTATTTTGTCTTCTTTTGTTGGACCTTGAAACATATTTTCTTTCCAATCTTCATGATTCTTCGAGATTCGATCGAGAATGTTTTTAGCTTCCATGTACATTTTGTCCAACAATTTGCTTGTTGTTGCGGCGTTTATGGCTATTTACGATGCTGAATTCAAACCATTATAGAAAATTTTCATCTGTAAGAAGTCGGGGATTCCGTTATGCAAGCAGTCTCTTATTAACCTCTTAAATCTTGCCCATGCATCACTAAGTGTTTCATTCTCTTTTTGCTAAAACTTTATAATTTCCCTTTTTCTCTTCGCATTTTTTCTTGGTGGGAAGTATTTTTTTCATAAACTTTTCTATTACTTGTTCCAACGATGTGATTTCACCCAGTTCAAGTGAGTATGCCCACTTTCTAGCGTCATCACATAAAGAAAATGGAAACGATGTGAGCCGAACTTCTTCTGGAGAGGTGTTGGGGAATACAGATGTATTGTAAATTTCAATGAAACTCCTTAAATGAGCATGCGGATCTTCGCCTTGCCTTCCCCCAAACTGACTAGTCGTCTGAATCATTTGAAGCATTATAGGCTTCATTTTAAACCTGGTTCCGTCTAAAGCTGGTACATTTATTTTTGGTGAGATATGATACAAGTTGGGTGACACATAGTCTCTAATAGGCCTATTGCGATCATTTGCCAAAAGAATCGGGTTAGTCAGAGTATTCATATTATTATTGATCACTGTCTGTGGCTCTTCTGGATGATCTCACTGATCCGCCATCCTTTGAGCTCTATTCCCCTATCATCTTTTTCTATTTTCTCTTTGTCTTCTGTGAAAATTCCTCTCAATCTTTGTGCCAAATACAAGCTTAGGCGTAGATCCCTCGCTCATAAAACGTTTGTATCCTTTTCACAACCAAAGATACAATACTTCCTAAAATCGAGACCTGTGAAAATCGAAACAATAATCTTAACGCACTTAGTTACCGCAATCCTCAGCGACGCCAAAAATTTGATGTGTTTTTACTATGCGATGAAATGAATGCTAAATGTTCATTTATAACGCACTGTTTTATCTAGTCAAACCCAAGTGTAAATTCAGCTAGAGTCCTGGTGAGTCCAAGGTCGAACTTAAGGATTGCTTTGTAAGTACGCATTGAAAATTACTATTTCGATCTTGACGCATCTAAATTATTAAATGAATGATGAGTTGGTTTTATGTTATTCTAACGCTAAGGTTGGTGAAATGACAAATGCAATGGATAATACAATCTATGTGAGACATATTGGCCTTTATGCCCAAAATCTCATGATATTGAATATAATTAAATGATCATCATTAATAAATAGTTATTAATGCTTTTATCGATAAATGTTATTGATGTTTTATTTAATTTTGTCTTATTAATCCTAAAATCCAATAAACTAACATCTTAGATTGTCTTATGAGTCTTGAACTGTATGTAGAGACATATAGGGATCAATGTTCAAGATATAGCCTAAAGGGTCTATAATATAGGGATAAGGTTGGGTACCTTATCCTTGTAACACAATAGATACGGCCTACTTTGTATTTGATACAAACGTAGTGATCCAACGCGTTCGTGTAGGAGACCGCAAGTTGAGGTATCCTATACTATGAGTTTGCACAAGACCGGACCGCGAAATAATAACCACTAGATGTAACTCCATTAACTAGTTAGGTTTCTATTTCAATAGGGTGATCTAGGCAACTTAGTCTTATTCCTGAGTATATTATGAACTATTCACGAGGGATTGTTCTTATTTTAATGGGTGGGAGTGGCCAGTTCCCCGCCTCAATATGCCTACCATTTTGTGGATAAAACCGAGTGGGTAGCTAGGAACATAATCATACAAAAAAGATTTCACTCCTTCCCGACTTCAGGGTAAATTGATGAGTGTTCCCTTAAGTGGTGTCTCCGAGACTTGAACAAAGGACCCTACCCTTTCACTAGCCCAACAGAGGTTTCTGTTTAATGGTTGGACCATAAACAGGTTGTTCATTAGATGAGCACTGATACTTAAGGATGTAGAGGTAACCCAGGGATAAAACGATAATTTGACTCAGCTGGTGTTATGAACACTCATGAAGAACTAGGTGTTACGAACACTCGTGAAGAACTAACTTTTTTTATTGATTTATATATGTAGACATAGAAACATATCTGTAGTGACAAGAGTGCAGTTGTGGGTCTTTAGTAGAGTGTACCCACAATTACTGAATATTGATTAATTTGGTTAATGAGTTTAGCCAATTAATCTCACATCATTGGAGCTTCTAATCTGTAGGTTCATTAGGTCTCCTTCTTAGCTTGTAAAGGGTATTGAGGTAATTTTTCATTCAATTGAATTTGAAATGTTCAAATTCAGAATTGATAATTTTTTAATGTATATTGATACATTTTAATATAATGTTTAATTTTAGACTTTATTATTTATTTTGGACATGATTCAAAATTAATAAATGAGAGAATAAAATATGTGAAAGGAGTTCAAATATTAATTTAATATGAATAAGATTCATATTGAAAACTATAGGTTAAAATAATGTGCATTGGATGCGCATTAAAACTATAGGCTAAATGAGAGAAATGTTTTTTAATATGATTCAAATGGGAAATTAAATTAAATATGTGATATTTAATTGGATGGTTAAATAATTGAAGAATTAATTAATTAAATTAAATTAAATTAAGTTTTGAATTTAATTAAATTGATCAAATCAAAACTATAGGTTAAAATTAATGTAGATTAGATGCACATTAAAACTATATGTTGATGGAATACACAAGCATGTAACGGAAGCAAACAGAATCAATAGGTACTTTAATTACATTTAATTTGAGTTCTAAAGCATGTTATTTCATAAATTTAAAAGAGGGTTTCAAGAAGAACATACCTTTGACGATTTCTTTCAAATCTATGCTGTTCTTCACTCCAAATCGACAGTGAACCACCAAGAGATCTTCTCTACTATTCTCAGCCTTGAATTTGAGTGGTGGAACTCGAATTTGAGTGAATTTGGTGAAGGATATTGAGGGTTCTTGTGAGGAAGAAGATGAAGTAGCATAAACTCTTTTCAGCTTAAGCACCACTAACTTTCTTCTTCAAAATTGAGAGTTTTATATTTTTTCAACATCCAAATATTCCTCAACCATCATATGGCCAGTACTTCCTTCAAAATTGAAGTGGAATTTGTGTATGCTTGTAGGAAGAACACCTCCTACTCAAGGTATTTGTGGGCAAAACCCATATAAACCAGTTTTTCCGATTTTTCATTTCAATAATCAATTAATTCAAAAATGAATCAAAAATTGATTTAATCAATTCATTAATCAAATATCAAAATTAAATTTCTTAAATTGTATTTAAAATTAGAAATTAATTTGAATTTTAATTAATTAAACATATTTGATTAATTAATTAATTTAATATCAAATATCAAATTAATTATACATTAAATTTAAACATGAATCTAATTCATGTAATTGATATTTAAATCAATATTTAAATATCATAAACTCTCCAATTTTGTTTAATTTCGATAAATTAAACGTTAAATAATTATATTAAATATAATTTATACAAACCTTAGTTTGAATTTGAACTTATCCAAATTCAAATCCTATTTTCAATTTGAACATTTCAAATTGATATCATTCCAAATTCACTCAATTTAATAATTCAATGTGTTCATGTTTTACGAGCTAGTAGGACCTTATGGACCTATAGATCATGAGCTCCAACGATTAAAATTAATTGGTTAAAACTTTTTAGACCAAATTAATCGGTATTCATTAACTATCAAGTCACACCACTATATGTTGATAGTTGCACTCTCCTCACTATAGATATATTTGTGTCCACATGATTTAACCGTAACTAGTAAGTTGACCCTTCACAGATTGTTTCTAATAACGGTTGGGTCAATATGTTGTTTTACCCCCGATATTACACCTTGTTCCTTAAGTTCCTAGTGATTCTCTAATGAACAACTGGTTTGTGATTCAGTCACTAAACCAGATCCTTCTCAGCCCAGTGAGAGAGTGAGGCCCCTTGTTCAAGACTTGGATTCAGTACTTAAGAGAACAACCTTTCTCCTATCCCTAAATCGGGTAGGCATGAATTCCGTCTTGCACCCTATGTTCCCAGTTATCTACCTGATGTTACCTCTGTAATGGGAGGTTTATTAAGCTGGCGCTGTTGAGCTAACCCTCACCTATGCAAATCTAAGGATAATCCCGAATAAACAACAGATCATATTTAGCTCAGGATTAAGATCGAGTTACCTAGGTCATCTAAGTGAAATAGTCGGTCTTATACAGTAAACAGCATTATAAAGTAAGAGTGACTTATTTCTTGGTTCGGTCTTATGCAAACTCATTGCATAGGATACCCCCACTCCTCATGTCAATATATGAACGAATCTGGATCACTTTGTCTGTAGTATCTTTATAACAACTTGTAACAGCTACATAGTAGGCCGCATCCAATAGTGCTACCAGAATAAGATACCCAACCTTAATCATGTACTATAGACCGTTTTGGCTATTTACTCGAACTTGATCCATCTCTATGTCTCTACATAAAGTTCAAGTATTCATATAATAGTTATGGATCTTAGTTTATTGGATTTAGACTTTTATTATGCAATTTATAGAATCAATAATAAGTTTATTGACTATAGAATATGTTTACCTTTTACAAACTGCGAGTTTTAGGACATAAAACCCAATATAGGTCATGTGAGAGGAAATGGTTTAAATATGATTTAAATGATCTTTTAACTAAAAATAATTAAATTAATTAGTTTAACTAAATTTAATTTAATTTAAATTAAACAAATTAACTCCATATTTTAGGGAAGTTACGAGAAAACGTGGGATCAATCCCACGTTTTTCTCTCCCTCTCTCACCATCCCTCTTTCTAACAAAGGTGTTTTGTTTTTGCAAATGTAGGATATAGCTCTCGAGGTCTCTATGTGTTTTTTTCTTCTTCCTGGGAAAAAAAAAAGGCTCTCAAGGTCTCTGTATGTTTTTTTCTTCTGGCTGAGAAAAGAAAGAAAAATCATTCTCTGATATTCTCAAATCTCAAAAGAGAGAATCCCACAATTCTCCATAGCCTCAATTCCCTGCAAGAATAGGAAGGTTTCCAAGTGGTGGTGTCCAATCCCAATTCAACGGAGAAATTCTATAGAATTGTCAAAAGGTATGCAAGGTAGGGTTTCTTCCCCTATATACTTAGTTTTTTTGGAATTTGCATGCTTAATCGATATTACTTTTTATTCCAATGCAAAATTGTTTTGTTTTTTAATGCCAATTTGAAAAAAAAAAAAAAAACAAACAAACAAAAAACAAACAAAATGGTTCTGTGTTTTGGCTTCTGTTGTACCTTAGGGTTTTCATCCCTTCAAGACAGTCTATGCGATGAGTGTTACATTTGAATGGATAGAAGTAGGGTTAAGAAGAATGTTCACTAACATTCCTAAGTAAATGTATAAACATGCATTCAAGTAGATCATTCGAAATTATAACCTACACCTTTTGGTGCATAGAGCCACAATATCCTATCTCTAGGATGCTTGTGATGAGTATTTATTGCAAGAGATAATTCTTTATTTCTAAAGAAGCTCTCTTCCTTTTTTATGAAATCTAAACCCTTAGTTCTTCCAAACCTAGGTTTATCTACTCGGAATAATCTTTCGATTTGTTCAAGTATTCAATAAGCATGCATAAAATAAGTTAAATGCATAACTTTATTTTTTTTCTTAGTTAATGTTAGCTTAATGTTTCTCAACCCATAAGTGATTTAGTTGCTCATGATGACAATGATAAAGATAGATAAATGATGAGCTAAATATACATTCATATTGGTAAAAGATGTTTCTCAACCTTACACAATACAAATACAGCTAAGATAAATGAAAAATAGAGAAAGAAGGTCAAGTCGTGGTATGCAATCTCTTCCTTCATCTGGCTTTTCAATGACTGCTTCGCTTAGATTGTGTTGAAGACGATGCTCCTCTCCTCTCCAAAGAAAATCTAAGCTCTCACTTAAGGTTCACAAATGGTTTGAAAAAGAAGTAAGGATTTTGATATAGTTTTTTCCAATTTCTTGGTTCTCTCTCTCTCCTCTCTTCTTTTTTTTTCTTTTTTTTTTTTTTTTTTTTTGCATGGCATTCTTGTAGAGTATTTATAGGCATCCAGCTTCTTTTCTCCCACTAATGATTGTGTTGATAAGACACATTGAATGTCATACCCCAATACACCGCCTGCTGCGTGTCAGAAGTTCATTGGTTCTACCATGAAGCTTTCTTATCAGCTATTAACCATCTTTTCTTTTTTTATTTGACTTACGTTGCCTGTGTCGAGTCACTTTCCATTGCAAGAATCCACTGAATTAGTTAACTATGCGATCTTCAATTTGGCGTTAAAATTTTCCATGCGATCACATAAACAAACTTTCTACACCAAACAAAGCATAATTTATAACTGTTTGTAAGCAAATAGGCTTTGTGTGTGTGTGTGATTACATGATGTTATGATCTCTATGAATTTTCATTAAGTTGTCGCATTTTCAGCGTTTTTTCCTAATTGTTTTAGATAAAAGAGACAAAATAACTTGTATTTCTATAAATTATTAATAAACTTCATATAATATAGAGTTTATATGAAGTTTAACGTCCTAGCATATAAGTCCCTTCTTCTATAAAGACAAACTTATATCTCATATGAGCAAGCCTTCATATAATAAGATATTGTAAGACCGTCTTCATAAAGGACTTATACGCTAGTTTCCCTTAGTGTTTAGAGTTATTGTATCCAATTATCTCTAAATATATAATTAGAGATAATTGGATGAAGGAATTTTGGATGTTGGATCGAGGAAAAGGTAAGTATGTATTCAATAGAAGACCGTTATAATTACATCTTGTACTATTGCCAAAGTCATCGTTGAAAATTTATTGTTGAAAATTTATTATTCAATGTAAATTAAATTTGTTAACAAAAAAAAAATAAAGAAAATGAAAAAGACGGTGGAAAAGACAGAAGACAAATTTAGGACGTGTGTTCCACGAGAATTGTTGGGGGAAACTTCAAAAAATGCAACGTAGCTTTCTTTTTAAATATTTAGGCGATTCTAACCCTACATTTTTCATCATCTTACGTAGCCGTTTAGGGAAGAGGACACAGTTAAAATTGGCTGTCAGTATGGGTATTTTGGGAAACTCATATTTGATGTGAAAATATTTGGAAATGTGGCCCACACAGAGGAGAAATTAATTATGTGTGAACGTTAAGTGAATATTTTGTATCAGTGACCGACATGCCAGCCAAGTCTCTAAATCTCATAAAATATATATATGAAAACGAGTTGATTTATTTATAAATATAGCAAAATATTACTATTTATAAGTCATAGATATTGATAAACATATATCAATGTTAATATTTTGTTATATTTGAAAATATTTTAAGCAGTTTTGTCATTTCAAACCATTACTCTAAAATATACTCAATTTTGTACCCTATATGCGGGATGGGAGATTGAACTTTTGACCTTGAATTAATTGCACGAATGTAAGCAATGTTTACTTGGGAAAATATAATAAATCAATGGTAGTATAAAAAGTGAGTCTCATTTGATTGTATTTGTTGTTGTATACCTGTGTGTAGTAATCATAATGAAATGCGAGACCCATTTCCAAATTTATAATCGAAGAACGCGATCCAATTGAAATGTGGAGGGTGATCATTTCAATTACATTTTAAAATTACATGAAGCTAAATGGTCGATATCCTT
Source organism: Benincasa hispida (assembly GCF_009727055.1). Taxonomy (NCBI): domain Eukaryota; kingdom Viridiplantae; phylum Streptophyta; class Magnoliopsida; order Cucurbitales; family Cucurbitaceae; genus Benincasa; species Benincasa hispida. The sequence goes on along the minus strand of NC_052357.1, from coordinate 74,449,573 downwards.
ACTATTATCCTCACAATTACAATTACTTTTACTGTTATATTATGAGAAATATGAATCTGTCACATTTACCGTTATCGTTATCGTTTGACCATAAACAGTAACTGTGACAGTAACAATAACAGTAAATATGATAAATGTATAATTCTCAATAAACATAATCAAAACAATCCAATTACGTTTGTAGTTGTGGCCTTCTACGATTATATAAATTTTCATTATATATTGATTAACGTAGCCTTAATTAATGTTAATTGAACTCAAGGCGAATCTATTAAAGGGACCCTCAAATAGTGACGTTCTGTATTTATTTATATTTTTTTTCATTAAATATTTAAAAAAATGTACTTTTATATTAATTAAAAGAGAGGAAAACTATAGGATACAAAATTGTAAAGTTTGGAATTGGAATCCCATAATTTTTTACTTCCCTTACAACTCCACATTGCATGAATTCCATTTTCCGGATGATTATAACAAATGAGGGGAAATTATTTTTCCATCCTTAGATGTTCAATCTAATTTCTATTTAGTCCTTAAGTTTCAAAATATTACATATTTAGTCTATAAATTTTGAGTTTGGTTTCAATTTAGTATCTAAATTTTAAAATGTTACAATTTTATCTTTGACATTTGAGTTTTGTTTCAAGTTGGTCTTTAGATTTTAAAATTTACATTTGTAATATCATTTTTTCACTAAATACTCATTTTCGATCTTTAATGTTAATACGTTAATAAATTTAAAATAATTATATGAAATTGATTTCACTATGTTTCATCACATTTTAAATTTTCACTTTATAATTATTTAAAATTAATTAAGAGATGTTGACGTCAATGAATCAAATTGAGTATTTAATGAAAAAATTTATGTTAAAAATGTAAAATCTTGAAACCCGAAATTGAAAAAAACTTAAATCTCAATGGTAAAATTACAATATTTTAAAACTTAAGAACTAAATCGAAACCCAATTCAAAACTTATAACATTTTAAAACTTAGAGAACAAATAGAAATTAGGTCCAGAACCTAGGGATCAAATAGGTATTTTTCTCAATAAATTAACAAGTAGGCATTCGCAACATGGAAGCTTATCATGAACTTCCTCCATTATAATACTTACAAAGATAATATATTCTTTTAATTAAATATTACATCCAAGGAGGGGTACTTGTTTTCTCTACAGGAAAATTTCATTTCAATCGTTAAGTTTTTTTTTATTTTTATTTTTTTTTAGTTCTACATCTAATCTTTAAATTTTTAAATGTTATATTTTTGTCCTTGGATTTTAAATTTAGTTTCTATTTGTTTTTCTTTTTTTAGTTATAAAATGTTACATTTTTATTCTTGAGTTTTGAGTTTTATTCCAGTTTCGTTTATAGGGTTTCGAGATTTATATTTTTAATTTTGATTTTTTACTAAATACTCGTTTTCAGTTTATGATATTTCTTTAGTACAATAGGGGTAGGAGGACTCAACCCAAAATCTCTTAATCGCTAATATATTTATATACCTATTGAGCTAAGTTCATTAGGGTCAACCTATGATATTAATATCTATTAATTAATCAAATTAGTTTTGTTAAAATTTTATCACCATTAAATTTAATTTTAAAATCATAATTATTTTAAATCTTTTTGACTTAAAGTTAAATGTCAAATAATAAACTAAACCTTAGTAAAAACTCGAGGAAAAAGTGTAAATGATTGAAATCTATAGATTAAATGAAAATTAAACTCAAAATACAAAACTTAAAAATAAAGCTAGGGCCAATGCTATAAAATTTTGAAGGGTAGGGACAAACCAAAATTGAGAAACTATAATGATTTTCTTTTCTTAATTAAATTTTAAATGAATAAATAAATAAAAGGTAGGGGGATGCCACTATAGAAATGGGTCTTTCACTTTCCATCATGGGTATTGACTAAAAATATATTCAAGCTTTATTATCTTTAAAACCAAATGCATAATAATTTTAGAAGTTTATACCAAATATTTCTAAAAATTCAAAAAAGTTTCAATTATACTTCTAAGCTTCCAAAATTTTTATATTTACTCTGGAACTTAAAATTTATATTTTAAACTTTATAACTGTAAATAAAAATAATAATAATCGTGTAGAAGATATTATTTACAATTATATAAGGATTTAGATTGTCATTATCACTAATTTTGTTTCAAAATACATCATTAAAATCGTTTACATAATCATTATTTTACACATCTTTTATCATATTAATTTATGTAAATGATGTTACGAATGATATAACACACCTCGTTTTTACAGATATCTATCATGCCAATTTCCTTCTTATTTTAACGAAAAACTGTTGGTACATATTTCCCATTGAATCTCGCTGTTACCGCCTACTATGATCTTCCTTATTTTTCTCACCTCTTCTGTATCATATATACATAGGTTGTAATTTGAATAACAAAGGATGAGATTTTGCCGTGCATTTCTGATTTCACCACAACGAAATTCAGCAAAGAAATGCCAGCAATCAACCACCAACAGAAAGACGCAAATGAAATCATTCACAAAGCCAGCCCTTTATTAGATTTTCAAAAGCGGGAAGAATAATAATAATTAAAAAAATTTAAATAAAAAAAAAACAAACAAGCAAACAAATCAATGCAGTTAAAAAAAAAAAAGTAACATGTGTAATTGAAAAGGTTCTAAATACCAATTGTTCCACATAAGGAAGAAAAGGCGGAAGAAATAATCCCGTGTTACATATTGAAAATTTGGAACTTCAAAAACCTATAAACACAGTAGCTTGCTTTCCTAATCTGAACAACAATCGGCAAATCGACTCCTTTTTTCTGTTAACTTTACGGTATTGTTGTTGCGGGAAAAAGAAACATGAACACGAAAGTAGAAGCACAAAAGAGGTGTGGAGATTCAGAGTCTCATCTCAAGATGAAATTATCTGTGCTCTTATAGTGAAAGAAAGCTAGATTTATACCTGGTTATTCGTCTTTAGATCTTAAGATTTGTTAATAATAAGACTTGTGAAAATCCCTAGGCACCAAAATTGACAGAGAGCTCTTTGGCACCACCAAAGTATAAATTAAACTGAACGAAAAAAAGTTTAGAAACCAAACAGACCCAGTTCGCTGACTTTCTCCTTCTCGAAGGTCTCAAAGTACTGATAGATAATTGTCACTGCAAGTAAAATTCCGGTTCCAGAACCGATTGCTCCCATGAAATCAGCCAGCACAGTCAATGCACCAATGCACATTCCTCCAAATGCTGCAGCTGTGGGTATGTAACGGTTCAACTCTTTCTGTAAGTTAGATTCACGGTGTCCAGGCATGACCATTTGTTGTTCCTGCAAATCGAATCAAAGCATCGACAAATCAAGAATCACTCAATCAAAAGTTCTACACCTTCAATTCTTAAACTACAGTGAGCATACTTTTCATTTTAACACTCCATTTTGTGGAATAGATATGATAAAAGCAAGAAATTTAATATTTTACTGAAAGAAAGCACACAAGATCAAATCATAACCTTCAGCTGCTTGGCTACATCTCTAGCAGAGGAACCAGAAACTTCAATCCAAGTTTTTGAGAAGAGTGCACATGCCGATAGCATGAAGACAAGATAGAACAAAGCATGGAAGGGATTGGCTGCCATATCAGCTAAGCTGCAAGAAGAAACATCACGTATTACACAAAAATAACACATAGGTGATACGCAATATAGAGTACATTTTTTTCTCTATATAATTTTCTTTGGGGTAGTGGGAGAGGGGGGTTATTAGCAGGAACACTAAGGATATTACCTTGATGGTGGGGTGATGTAATAAGCAAGGCCACCAACAGGGACGGATTGGCCGTTTGAATACTCAGATTCTTTCCATATACCCAGAAGATTCACCAGAAAGTTCCCACTGTACTTCCTATACAGTAACTGCAGATACAATTCCATGCAATCAGTTAGGAGGAGGCATTGACAAAGTGCATATCAGTTGTGCATCAATGTAATAAAATGAACTTACCTGAGAGATAAAGTAAAGGTTGGAAACAAGAGCAGAGTGAAGGATAATTGGCATATTGGAAGTGTAGAAAAGCTTAATTGGGTAAGAACCCTGTTGCCCACGGGAGTTCTTTGACCTCACAGGCAGAACCACCCGGAACCCTTGGAAATAGACAACAATTAAGAAGATCAAAACTGTAGCAAGCAGATTTGTCACATTAGGAAGATTCTGCCTATAGAATGCTTCCCGCAATGCACGAACCTTGTCTGTCCGGGTAATCAGCAGATGGAATAATGCAATGACAGCTCCTTCAAATTCAGCTCCTCTTCCACTGTTAATGGTGGTCGGACTAAATGCCTTCCAAATAATGTTCTCGCTACAAAATCCAGACAATTTGGAAAGTCCATTAATGACAGTGTGACCAGAAATATGTCAACGCATAAATTTGATGAAAAAGGATGACATAAAGGTAGGAGAACTTACCACATGTTGGTTGCTATGAAGAGGGAAATTCCAGATCCTAAACCGTATCCTTTCTGGAGAAGCTCATCCAAGCATATGACAACAATACCAGCAAAGCACAACTGAACGATTATAAGAATAGCATTTCCCACGCCAAGTTGGCTAACGCTACCATACATTCCCGAAAGAACATAAGCAACTGCCTCACCAACGGCTATCAGGATGCCCAACAATTTCTGTGCACCGTTTCTGAGTGGAAAATAATAGGAAAAAGATATATTCATGTTAAATTAGAATACAGGTGAATGTGGAACAAAAAAGAAATTATATTAGCAATATGGTATCTCAAATCCCAAAAAGGAAATATTATTGTGAAGGATCAATGCATTCACAATCAGCTAGAATAATAACAACACTAGGAAAAATGGAATGCTACAAACTTTAGGAAAACAATAGAAACCAAAGAAATTACCCATTGGTTAGTAAATTATAATAGATATCATCATACTAATCAACGGGAAAGGCAGCCACAGTAATTCAAGTCATCATTGTTCACCAATACGCACGACTTAAATAAACTATAGTATGCATCATGCATCCAACTTCAACTACAAACTACGGCTTTGTAACAGATATTTATTCAAACCAAGTATTTAATGTGGGCTATGATTCTGAAAAAAAAAATTATATGTAGACTAAAAAATGAGCAAAAAAATCTGACAATATAGAAAAACTACTGCAATACACGATTGGAAATGGAATATCTACGGGGAAAAATCTTCAATGATTGCAACAGGAGGATGCATGGTCAAAACACATCGTTGTAAAATTGCCAAACCATATCAAATAATATTTCCATCTACAAGTTCTAACAATCAGCAAGCACGGTAAAAATCAACAAACAAATCGTGAATTTATATACAAACTTACAAGAGAGCACGGTCCTCCCGCACATTATTGTCGACTTCAATAATCTTGGACCCAACCAGGAGTTGCATCACCATCCCAGATGTGACGATGGGAGTGATCCCAAGCTCCATGACAGTACCACGATTGGAAGCAAGGATCACACGCATCCAATAAAACGGATCTGCACCCGTGGTGGAGTGAATCCCATACAGAGGAAGCTGGCTGCATACCAAGAAGATGAAGAGGGCGATGACAGTATAAATAACCTTCTCTCTGAATGGAATTTTCCGATCTGCACTCTGCACCTCAGGGAGAAACGAAAGGAACGGCCTGACCAGATGAAGGACTCTAAACCCACCACCCATCTTCCTTCAACCAACTTATTATCAACAATGCTGCATCAATATAGAGAGAGAAAAAAAAGGTCAATAATCGAACATTAAACATACCCGTTCGACAGATCTAGAAGGCATAGATAGAAAATTCCAGATCTCAATCGATTCTTAGAACAAAATTGGAGATTGTCCAAAATAACCCCCTTTTCACATTTCAAAACTAGCACGCTGAATTCTTGTTGAATTAGTTTTCCTCGAACCTTCTCGAGCGAGATAGGGCCCAAGATTGTATTTGAAACGTTGTGAATTCAAATTACCCAGTCGTTTGAAAGGACAAAAATACCCATGCTTTAAAAAAACCCTTTCATGTACACGGAAACCATTCCGACGATCCAACTCCTCACCTCGTCCGAGATATCCCTGCTTTTTCTTTGAAATTTTCCTTCTCCATGGTTATTAGCATCCATAAGCTTAAAGCTTACTTATTTCAGAGGTATTTCATTATTTCCTTATTTAAGTATATTGTTTCATCTTAAATTAGAGTTTGGCTAGGTTTTTTTAGAATGCACCTGAAATATATGAGAAATCTGGGTTGGATATTATCTTTCTTGCAATATTTTGTTCCTTTTTTTTGTGTATATGGTCTGTTAATGATTTTTTGGATACAATACATGCTATTTTGATTGAATCTGTTTGAATCTTAGTCGAGATTCGATGAAGTGGGCTCGAGATCATTTGGATGTGTACAGAAATTGGGTGTAAAACCATTGAGTTTTGGACATTTTATATACAATCTCTGACCATTTTCCAACAAATCTAACTTGTGGTTCTCATATTGCAAAAAAAGTCTCGACACTACTACAAAAACAGTGTTTCTTTACGTTTTTTCAATGTCAAGTGTCACTTTTCTTGACATTTTGAAAAAACGTCAAGAAATCCAGTGTCAAGAATGTGGATGTTCTTGACTACGAAAAACGTCAAAAGCAATGACACTTGACATGTTTGAAAGGTAAAGAATATTGGCATTCTTGATAAATAAATAAAAATGTCAAGAACAGTTTCACTTGATATGTGAAAAATGTCAAGATATACTTTATTTGATACTTCAAAAAATGTCAAGAATATAGGTGTTCTGAACAAGAACAAAGTGTAAGCGCAAAACTTCTTGACAATTTCCATTTGTCAAATATATCTATATCTTGACACGTTTAACTCATCAAGTATGTTTATGATTTTTTTTAAATTTTAATATAGATGTTTACCTACAAATTGTTCATGTATTTTGATCCAACAATCACATATGGTGTATTATATTATAACAAATATCCATCAAACCAAACACATTTCAATCTTATGAACCAAAATTTCCTCCAATACATTTGACAAAAGATAATTGTCATTATAAAACTTTACAACTCCATGAAGGATTTTCTAAGTTAACTAGAAGAATATGGATAGACCCATATGAAAATTTCCAACAAAATATAAGGAATATAATTCTAAAGGTCAGCCCAATATGAACAATTTCAAAAATTACATTTCCAAAACTTCTATCCAAACTACCATCCACCCAATATTAACGATACCTTTATTCATAATTGTAAATCTAGTAAGAAAAGATGATGAGCAATGAGCTAACCTTAAAAAAAAGTGTGGGAAACAAACAAGTTTTCAATACATACAACTAGTCATTTCTAGCTCTACAATATCAGAAACTTGAAGAAAGTAAGACAAATTATAACTCTTCAACTACATTTGTGTATCACATTATCTTAAGCACGAAATTTTTTATTCAGAAAACCAAATTAACACAGAACCAGTGAAAGTAATACTCAAGCAACAAAATCCATTGAATTGATATCAATACCTACATGTTCTAGTTTTCCAGGTGGATCAAAGTAATCTTTTAAAGAAAACTAAAATTCATTATCAATAATCAATTAGTTTTTAAATAATTAAAGAATCTTAATTAACCATAATTCAAAAACTAAACACACTTCAATACTTTTAAGCACTTAGAAAGTGAATCCAAACACATCCCTTGTCAATCCAAACACAATGCATGTAATAAGATGTTTAGAAATGGAGGAAGATATTGGTAGAAAGTATGCAATAGAGCAAAAATTTTAGAAGTGGAGAAAGTGTTTGTAGGCTTAATTTTCAAAAATTAAAAACAAAAAACCAAATAGTTGAGGTCATACCAATTTAATTTAAGCATTTAAAGATGAGGATTTAATCTTTCAACTTTTAAAATTATAAATTTAGTTTATGGACTTAATTTTTTAAAATTTTATCAATCTCTCCAATACAACATTGAAAGTTTTAGTTGTTTTTTAAAATTCATCAAATGAGCTCATACAACATTGAAACTCTACTTGGTCACTCGATGATCTGCAAATCTATAACAGGCACTCAATGGTCTGCAAAAAGGGAAGCCAAAATGCTTTCAAATACATTCAAGAATTGTCCACAAACAAAGGAAAGCAGCAACAAGTTAAACAAAGCAAAGCAGCAACAAATTTCTTTGTTTCTTCAAATGGGTTATAGTTTAAAATTTGAATTGGGCACTCAATGGTCTGTAAAAAAGGAAGCCGAATTGCTTTCAAATACATTCAAGAATTGTCCACAAACAAAGCAAAGCAGCAGCAAAGTTTTTAGTTTCTTCAAATGGGTTATTTGTTTTGTTTTTATTTTATAGTTCAAAATTTAAATTGGGCACACTCAATGGTCTACAAAAAGGGAAGCCAAATTGCTTTCTAATACCAATCAGTGCCCAGTTCAAATACCATTGAGTGCCAAATTGCTTTCAAATTGCCCAGTTCAAATTGTTTTTATTTGTTTTGTTTTATTTTTATTTTATAGTTCAAATTTTGAATTGGGCACTCAATGGTCTGCAAAAAGGGAAGTCAAATTGTTTTCAAATACATTCAAGAATTATCCACAAACAAAGCAAAGCAGCAACACGTTTTTTTGTTTCTTCAAATGGGTTATTTGTTTAGTTTTTTATTTCATAGTTCAAAATTTTAATTGGGCACCCAATGGTCTGCAAAAGGGTAAGCCAAATTTCTTTCAAATACATTTAAGAATTGTCCACAAACAATAGAGTGCATCAGCTAAAACTTACATCAGGGCGGGTGGCAACTTTTGGCAACTCACGATCAACCGCAAGCTTCGAAGTTGCAGGTCAAGGGGACCGGTTAATCGAGAGCGAGACCTTTGCAAAGGAGAATGAGAATCAGACTCTGATTTAGCAATCCCTCTATTCAATTTGCTCACCCTAGGAGTTGCAGGTGATGTCTTGTTGGGAGTTTCAGGTGTAGAAGATCTATTGAGAACAATCAAAATGTACTAACCGAAACCATACAGAAATGGAGTAGAAACCAAATAACCCAAACAAACCCATCTCAAATTCCCAAAGAACATCCACAGAAAGTTGAATTTTAGCAACATTTCAGCACCCTCAAGAACAATTTCAATCAGAAATCAAGCAGAAACGATAGTTCCAACAAGAAAAAACAGCACAAACACTAACACTAACTCTCTGAAAGAAAAAGCCTAAAATTACTTCCAAGTAGATCTAACCGTCAGAGGATGAGATCTTGAAGAAACCACCGTCAAATCAACAAGCAAAATGTTGACACAAAGAAATCCAGAAACAATAATAGAGCAGCAGGAGAAAGGGCTCCCTTCTTCACACGCTAAAATAATAGAGCAGCAGCAAAACCAAATAATACAGAAATATTGAGAATAAAATAAAACAGAAAAAAGGCTAGGGAAAATGGATCCCTTCACACGCTAAAATAATAGAGCATCGGTAAAATCAAATGATACGGAAAGATTAAGAATCAAAGAATAGCACCAAAGGACTCCCTTCTTCACAAATCAAATATATTCAAAGCCTTACAGGTGGTTTCCATCGTTACCTTCTTCGATGTGAAAGCACCGGCGACAGCGCAAAAGCTCTTCCCGACAGCGTGAAAGTTCTTCTCGGCAGCGTGAAGGCACCTTCCCAAACCCTAAGTTTACGATTTCACAGAGGCGGCGATCTTCACACGATTCAATATTTTGTTTCTCACGCTTATGTTTAATTTGGAGAAAAAAGTAAAAATAAAAGGAAAGTGGGGGGAAGGTCAGCGCCTAAATTAAAACTCTCTCCACTTGACAATTTTTTAAATGACGAGAGAAAAAAACTAAACTTGACATTTTCAGAAAATTACGTCGGCTTGAAAAAGTGGGGGATTCGGCGACCTTTTTTTTTTTTTTTCAATTATTCGATGTTTTTCTTTAAAATTAGATATTACCTGATTGTTTTTTTTTTCATAAAAAGATCTAGAAGTTAAAATTACAAATATCGAGAAATGTGGTTTTTCTAGTAGTGCGAATATTAATCTCAGAATGCTATGCATTCTTTTCGATCTTGTACTGACGTTAAGACCCAATCTCGATGAAAAAAGCAAAAACGGACTCGCTGGCAGACATACTAGGGACAGACAGACAGGTTGTTCCTCAATGGTACTTCTTTAAGTTTAAGACAGCACTTCCATTCCATGGATGACGACTCTCCAGGGCTTCCACCTTACGCTCGAATAAGACGAAAGGCCTTGCTATACCATCTCCAGCGATCCACCATTAGTAGGAACAGATGGCAGAGGTGAGCAAGAAAGCTACAGCACGATTCGTACGATCTATACCAAACAAAGGAATTGATAAAGTGTTAGGTAGACTGTTTTTTTGACATCTTTGGGATGTCAAGTTAGTTTTTAATAGGCCTTTGTGTCATTATATTCTTCTGCATAAGGTATAAGAGGATAGGGAATAAGTTATTAGCTATAAGTTGCTAGAAAATAAGGTTTCTTTTGGGTGGGAGGAATTTGATATTGTGACAGGTTTGAGATATAGTCCCAAGCGTGAAGTTGATTTTGATTAAGGTAAAGCTCTTAGACTTAGGAAGTTGTACTTGGGAGGTGGGTCCAACATGAATGGGACTGAGTTGGACAAGGATTTCCCGGATTATGAGGTTGAGAGTGATTAGGATGCGATGAAGATGACTATTTTTTATTTAATCGAGTTGGCCATGATGGGAAAGAAACAAAGATAACACATGAACTGGACTACGTTGGGGATGATTGATGTTTGGGAGGATTTTGTAGCTATAGTTAGGGCCACGTGATATTTACAAAAAAACCATGAATAGCTTACAATGTGCACTAAAGGGAAGGTTGCAACGTACAAAAAAAACCCGCAAATAATAAGTCACCTGAGTCATAGAGCTTGTATGGATCTTCGTTCACTTTTCAGGTTCGTGAATTTCGTTTAATCGTAATTGTTATTGATACTTTAACTTTATCATGCACTTACCGGAGGTGTTTGTTTTTTGAATCGGTAGGTTTGAGCATACGAGATAGTTTCATCCTTTAGCAGACGAGTAGCAAGTAAGGTTTCAGTTGATGCAATATCATGCATCATGCGATAGAGTTGCATGTATTCACCTGGAGCAAAGGTGATTCATTTACAAGTTTTTTGGGTCGCAAGTGGTAAGTCATACTTCATTAAGTTCTATATGATGGTATGGTGTTTAGCGTTCTAAATTTTTTCTTGTTATTTACATCCAATCTCGTATAAATGACTCATTATGACCAATGAAGAGGAAGCTTACTTTGATCATACATTGGATCTTCCAACAGCATATGGGTATGTAGATCCGTAGCCTCCTCAACCAGAGAATGTTGTTCGTGGTTCTGATGATGGATCCGTGATGGGTGGCTGTTTTACAGATTTTATACCCACTATGAGTGAGCCACCTATAGTATGTCCTCAGTGTTAGGGTTGATGCTCTAAAGTCTCGTGTCTTGTAGTTTGTAAACAGTTTGTACGAACGCTTGTGATGTATAATGTATGATATTTACTTCACTTCTTGATTTTGTTCAGTTGAATGTTTTATTTGCTTTACCACGAACCAATAAACTAAAATCCTTGGTTATCTTTATGTAACTTAAGCATGTATATGGTGACATACAAGTGGATCATGTCTTAAAGGATAACCAAAATGGTCTATAGTATATGGATATAGGAGGGAAACCTTATCTTGGTAACGCTACGGATGTGGTCCGTTTTGTGGAATAGTTACAAGTGTTGTGATTTGTCACAGATGGTTTGATCCTGATCATTCGTGTAGGGGACATGCGAGCGGGGGCATCTGATGCGTTGTTTTATGTGATGAAATAATGGAATGAAATGTGATGATGGAAACGCATTAAGCAACCAGTGTTCTCAGCAGAATCCATGTGTAAACCCTACTGAGTTTTCTGGCAAGTCCAGGGTCGAACTCAGGGACTAAGAAAAATGGTATGCGGTGATAATTTCCAAGAAGACTTTGCGGTAACCAATAAATCAAATAGTTGTTTTGAGTTGTTGTTTGCGGTATAAAATAAATGTATGCGGCGGAGTTACGAAAAGAGTTGATAATATGGAAGATGCGATGAATATGCGGGGAACAGGTTGAGAAGGGGTTCATCTAACACTTCCTAGGATGCGTTTATGTTATGCGATCATGCAACACACATACAATAACAAATCATCTCTCAACGCAAATGCTACGGCTTCTAGTACTAGAATGCGTGCGATATATGCAATGAGTCTATAGGACCTACATATAAGCATATATTCTTATTATGCGATGAAAAATGACACACACACAAATAAGGCGACCACATAATATCATAACCTATCTCTAGGATGCATGCGATGCATGTTAGCAAACAGGGCTTATCTCTAAGTCCCTATCTATCACTTATACAGATCTAATCTTGCTCTTTCGAGTCTAGATTCTAACCAAGCTCTCTGAAGTCTTAGGTTATTTCTTTAGACTCTCTCTCGAGTAGCTCTAAAGGGATGTTGGGCGCAGCATAAGACAAGATAATCGCATACGATGAAGATCCTAGGTCATATTAGCTTAGTTCTTCTCAACCCATTCGATAAAGTTAGCTACTCATGCGTGCTTTTAAGAGAGTGAATAGATGTAAAATAGCAAGTTCCATTTTATAGATAAAAAGTTGAAATACAAAATAACAATGCAAGAAGAGAATAAAGAGCCTGGTAGCAATCTCTTGCTTCCCAAGACTTTTACACTGTCTTTTCTACTCTGTTCAAAAGATAGTCTCACTCTCGCGAGAGTCATCCCTCTCTCTGCTTTCCACTACTCTGAGTTCTCTCTCGAGCTGACCAGAGTGATCTTCCAGCGTCTCTTCTCTTCTCTCGCTCCGCCTTCTAAATAAAAAGGAAAACTATGAACACGGCTGTTTCCTTCTGAGGAAAAATTCTCTAACTGTCCGAACTCCTTCACTGAAGGTTACCTTCAGTATTTATAGAGCTTCGGGGTAAAAGGTTGTTTCTCTCTTATGATTGCATTAATGGGATGGCATTAATTCTCTGTCTGATGCGCCGAATATTTGTCATCAAAAAGTTGAGTGTACTTGCTACATTAGTTCGTTAGCATCTTGTCAAGTTAATTCAGAATCGACCGTCATCAGCTTTCTGTCCCATCGTGATTTATTATGCTTTTCACCCAGCTACGCTCACCAAGTTGCGACGACTCTATACGACAATCCTTCTTGAGCAGATATTTGCGAGCACAAATCACCTCCTGTTACGGTGACGCTACACTCGACCGTTGTTTTCTTGTGATCGCATTTTACGCTTTGCGTCAATGCATATTCTGCATAAAAATATAAAAGTTAACTGTTTTTATGTAATAAACTCATACGGCCGCAATGTTATAAACTTAATGTTTTTTGGACGCAATCTTATATATTTTATCAACGCAAATCTGCATTGTTTAATAACATAACACTGTAATAATGTGCATTTCTGCCCGTTATCAGCGTCCTATTCAAAGAGTTTGTATAAGACCTGACCATGAAGTGTTAACGTCTCATTATATAACGTCGTTCATGACAGAGACTTCACTTCACTAGGATGACCACAGGTAACATGACGTCAATCCTAAGTGAGTTGAGAACTCCTGCCATTGAGGGTGGTCCTTTGATTTACATGGGTGGGAGTGGCCAGGCTGCCAACTCGAGCCTACCACTTTGGAGATTCGTCTAATTTGGGAGCTAGAAACTCAGCTACACAAGATGGAATTCACTCATTCCCCGACGCAGGGGTAAGTAGATAGATAGCTCCCTTAAGGGTTGATTCCAGGGCTTGAATGATATGGCGCCACACACCTTCTCTNCCACACACCTTCTCTTGGCCCGAGAGGTGTTCACACATAGTTGGACTATGTTGTATTGTTCATTAGAGGGATCAGTGGTACTTAAGGAGTGAGATATAACTACAGGGGCAAAACAGTAAATTGGCCCAGTTGTACTTACGAACATCTGTGAAGGGTTATCGTATTCATGATTGGTTATATCCAATGGACACATAAATAAATATGTGGTAAAAAGAGTTCAGTTGTCGGTCTTTAGTGGAATGTCTGGCAGTTAACGGATAGTGGATCTCATGGTTAAAGAGTTTAATCAGCTATTCACCTACCATTGGAGCTTCGAGCCATAAGTCCATAAAGTCCTCTTGGTAGCTTGGATAAAAGTTGAGAATCAGTATTTGGGTCAGTTTGAAATGTTGAAATTGGCAAGTGGGAGTTCGATTATATATGATATAATTGAACTGGTTAATTATATATGATATGATTGACTAAATGTATGAGATATATTATTTTGGAGGAAATTAGATATAAATATGATTTATATCAAATAGAGAAGAAAACACTATAGTAGATATATGATATCAAACTATAGGTTAAGAATATAATATGATTATATTAATTAATTAATTAATTGGGTAGTTATGTGATAATTGGCCGAGTTTTTCTCCGGATTCGTGCGAAAGTGGGAAGTTTGATTCAGTTCTTGTAACTGAAGAATAAAAATGAAAATTGTTTTCATTTTGTAAGAGACACGCAAAAAATCATTCACGGTGTGAAAGTATACGATCGCTTAACATTGAGAATCTATACGATAGTGCCCGTCTTCCTAAACGATCGAACACCCGCGTACTAAACGATCGTTCGCAATTTATAAATGATCGCTTACGTTTACTACACAATCGTTTAGCGCGCTGAGCGGAACTAAACGATCGCTTACCATTTGATAGACGATCGCTTAGCTAAATCTACACGATTGTGTACCCCAACCTAAACGATAAGCACTCGACTATATGATAGTCATCCCTATCTCCCACTTGTTTGTTCGTTTTACACGATCACTTTTCCCTCCTTCCCTCTACCAATTCCATCAAAGTCTACCATTTGGATTCTCACTCTGAGAATACCGAGGGCTTCGAGTGGTGGTGTCATCCCTGGATGCTTGTGTTTGTGCGCTGCTATTCGTGTAGACGACCGTGTTGCTGCTAGGCGATTGCTTGCTGGACAAAAAAGAGCGTGAGGAGTTCATTCACGTTGGACCGAGTTCTATTGAAGACAATCTTCAACTGGTACATTCTCTTAGTCTATTGTATTTTTTTTGTTAAAAGCATGCCAGTAATTAGTGTTTACAATGCATATATGTTTGTTAGAATGTATGTATGGTAATTCTGTCACAATGAAATCAGAAATATCCACTTCCACTCATAGGCACTCTTGTATAAGAGTTCCTTCAATTGGTATCAGAGCCAAGTTTCTGATATTCCAATTTCATTGATGCAAAGAATTGGATGTACATTCTCGATGGGTTCAACATGTCTGTCTTCCTTTTAATTTTAGATTGTTTATGGTTGTGCGGATCAATGGAGTTTTCTGGGATGAAACCTCGGTTTGATTAATTCTTTTACGTTTTCAGTTAATTGTAAAGGCCTCTGCGTTTTTTGGCATAATTAATTATTATCGAATCTGTAATTTAAAGTCAGTTTGAGTTTTGAGTCGTTTGTGAAGAAGTTCGGAACAAGGGTTGTTGTTCTTCGAGGAAGAAGACGATCAAGAGTTGATCTGGTCGTGTAGACGATGGGATAGGCGATTGCTGAGTATCGGATGTTCGGACGTCATTTAACGCGCGCGCACACTAGACGATTGTTTAGCTCAATAAGCTTCATTGTTTAGTACCTGACTAGACGATCGTGGAGCAAATCGCATGGTAAATTGTTTACCTTTTCGCGTGTTAAGCGATCGTCTAGACGATCAGGCTTCGTGCCTCGTTGTCGTCTAAGCGATCGTTTAGCATTTTGCGCTATCGTCTAGTGTGCGCTAAATGATCGTTTACCTGCGACGTTTACTAAACGATGGAGCTTCGCTCGACGGTTCAAGACCCGGTTTGCCTGTGAATCGGTTAGCTTGATGAAAAATGTAATAGATAGAATTATTTCATTCTGATTTTGTAAAGGTTCATCCTGGTCCATTAATCTTTGGTTTATACATGAGATGTATGTTTATTTATATGTCATATGGTATGTACATATAATAAATCACACCTTAGGTTATGCACTAGTCATGCATCGTCTCTTTATTATAAATGTTATAATTTAGAGAAGCATGATTTAAATTACGTAAGAGCATGCTCATGCATCATATACTATAAGAGTTATATTTATGCGTGCATAAAAAGCATCGACATGCATCATCTTTATATTATAATTGTTATAGTATAAGGTTGTATGGAAAGCATGTTTGCTTGGTTATTACATGTATATAAAAGTTATGTATAGTAATGACCAGACATTGCATGAAGCATGACACATAGGTTATTTTATAAGCGTTATAAATACCTCGTTATGTGGTAATGTTTTAGTTGTTTCTTTTTAAATGTTAAAGAGAAATTAGAATTAAAAGCAATAAGAAAGACATGCATGCTTACTTAGGTTTAATTCATATTTTAAAATGTTTAAAACTTAAATGACATAGAACTAAGATCACGGTTCTAATATGATTGGCAACCCTTAGGCTTTAATCTTAGTTTAATAGGGTTAAATTGACTAATAAAAGGTTAAAGTGTAGCAAATCTATCTATAAGGGACCTTTTGTCTAAGGCGGGTTCTGTCTAGGCTGGGGTATTTAAGTTGACGGAAACGTAACACCCCTACCTGGGAACTTACCTGGAAAGGTGAATTAGATAGATTTGATGCATGCATGCAAGTTAAGGATAGTCCATTAAAGTGTTTAAATTTGAATACTTGAACTTGTTTATTTCATAGACAAAAGTTGTTTATGAGTAGGCTTAAAAAGATGACACAGACTAAAATCAGTAGTTGGATTGTCTAGGTTAATGAACCCCTAAATAAAACATTCAGTGGGAGGTACTTGGGGCATATGATGCTTCATTTAAACCTTTCACGTTTTCCTCATATAGTCCACACCGTGAGATTTACCCTCGACCTCGTGGCACTCTGGGAGTGTCCCCCTAAAGGATGGTGTTTGGGTAGGTCAATATCAAGGTGGATAAAGAGAGTGTTCATAGTAAGTGGGAGTGGGAAGTGTAACAGCATATCCCACGGTCTCCCTCGTTGGATTGAATAAAGTTTCTGCACATCGCCTCGAGGCATCCTAGGAGTGTCCCCCCCTATAGGATGGCAATATTGTGTGTTTCTTTATTTGATCTCTTGTAAAAGGATAAGGCTACTTAGTCTCTTGTCCTAATCTGTTTCTTCCCTACAGTGGGCTCATTAGGGCGGGAATCTGGCGCCAAAAGCGAGGGGTCACACTTACATGGTTAACAGTTCTGGACCAAATAAATGGTGGTTGTTAGGTTCAATTCCAAGAGTTAGTTTTGCCTAATGGTTGAGAATGTCTCATCCTAGTGAAGGGGCATCTAATCACCTACTGATGACATTTGTCCCGCCTCGTTGGGGCATCATTGCAAAATAGAAGTCTTTCACTTAGGGTACTTGGAAACTATTTTGCTAAAATTAATTGGTTAAAATGTGGTTTAGCAAAATCTTATAAAAGTTTATTCATTTTTTAGCAACAAGTTTTTTGAAAATGGCTACAGCTATTAGCTTTGCTAAGCGCCGAGAAACTTACTGGCGATAATTTTTAAACATGGAAACACATGATCATGACTATTTTAATCATCGAGGTTCTCATGTTTGCTCTTAGA
This sequence comes from Benincasa hispida, assembly GCF_009727055.1. Taxonomy (NCBI): domain Eukaryota; kingdom Viridiplantae; phylum Streptophyta; class Magnoliopsida; order Cucurbitales; family Cucurbitaceae; genus Benincasa; species Benincasa hispida. Next base: position 74,431,799 of record NC_052357.1, on the reverse strand, counting down.
AGGCCTGTCCTCCTATTCTAGCTCCCAATGCCGCTCAAAATGTTCGGGAGGCATACGAGCGATGAACACGGGCAAATAAGAAGGCTCGAGCCTATATCTTGGCAAGTTTTAATGACGTCTTGGCCAAGAAGCATGAGCCCATAGTCTCAGTGCGTGAGATCATGGAGTCCCTGCGGGGGATGTTTGGACAACCGTATGAACAACTCAAGCACGAGGCTCTTAAGTATATATTCAACTCCAAAATGGAAGAAGGAAACTTTGTTCGTGAACATGTGCTTAACATGAAGGTCCACTTCAATGTGGCGGAGTTGAATGGGTCTACTATCGATGAGTGCAGTCAGGTTAGCATAATCTTGCATTTTTTGTCGGAGAGCTTCCTGCACTNGCATGAGGCTTTAAAATATATATTCAATTCTAAAACGCAAGAAGGCACCTCATTTCGTGAACATGTGCTAAACATGATGGTCCACTTCAATGTGGCGGAGTTGAATGGGTCTACCATCGATGAGGGCAGTCAGGTTAGCATAATCTTGCATTTTTTGTCGGAGAGCTTCCTGCACTTTGTTAGCAATGTTATTCTTATCAAAGTGAAATACACCCTTACAACTCTCCTCAACGAGTTGCAGACATACCAATCTTTACTGAAAAGTAAGGAGAGGAAGAGGGTTGAGGGAAATGTTGCTTCCTTCTCTAGGATGTTCCATCGAGGTTCGACCTCATGAACAAAGTCTGCACCTTCTACTTCTAACTCTGCAAAGGGGAAGAAAAATAAGGGTGGTAAGGGGAAACAGAAAGCGTCTGCTAACCTACCATCTATCACCCCAAGAAGGTGTCTGTCGCCAGTTGAAAAGGGAAAATATTTCCACTGCAACCAGGATGGACATTAGAAGAGGAACTATCCTTGCTGGCTAAAGGAAAGGAAGGCCACCAAGGCTAAGGCCAAAGTAGGTAAAGGTAAATATGATTTACTTCTACTAGAAGCATGTTTAGTGGAGAATGATGATTCTGCCTGGATAATTGATTCAGACACCACTAACCACTTTTGTTCTTTTTTTCAAGGGATTAGATCCTTGCGACAGCTAGAGGCTGGTGAGATGGCGATACGAGTAGGCACTAGGCACGTCATCTCAGTTGTGGCAGTGGGAGGGATCTAGTTATCTTTACATAATAGGTTTCTAGTTTTAAAAGATGTATATGTTGTTCTTGAACTTAAGAGGAACCTTATTTCTGTAAAGTGTCTGTTGCGATGTAAATATACACTTTCTTTTAATGTGGATAAAGTGTTAAAGATTGTGTTAATATTTGTATAGCTTATCTGGAAAGTAACTTGTATGTGCTAAGATCATTAGCCAAATAATCCCTCCATAACACTGAGTTGTTTAAAACTATCGTAACTCAATTTAAACGTCAACGAATTTTTCCAAAAGAAAATGTCCAACTTTGGCACCTTTGATTAGGGCACATCAATCTCAATAGGATTAAGAGATTGATGAAGAATGGCCTTCTAAGTGAGTTAGAAGAAAATTCTTTACCGGTGTGCGAATCTTGCCTTGAGGGTAAGATGACTAAAAGATCTTTTACTGGAAAAGGTTATCGAGTCAAAAAGCCTCTTGAGTTAGTACATTCTAACCTTTGTGGTCGTATGAATGTGTGAGCCTGAGGTGGCTATGAGTATTTTATTAGTTTTACTGATGATTACTCTAGGTATGGGTATGTTTATCTTATGCAACGGAAGTCTGAATCCTTTGAAAAGTTCAAAGAGTTCAAGGCTGAAGTTGAAAACATATTGGATAGACAGATTAAAAAACTTCGATCGAATCGAGGTGGAGAGTTTTTGGACTTGACATTCCAGAACTATTTGATAGAACATGGAATCGTTTCCCAACTCTCAGCATCGAGTACACCTCAGCAAAACGGTATAGCAGAGAGGAAAAATAGAACCTTGTTAAACATGGTTCGTTCGATGATGAGCGCTTCCTTACCGAACTCATTTTGGGGTTTCGTAGTGGAGACTGCGATTTACATACTCAACTGCGTTCCTTCTAAGAGTGTTGCGAGAACACCTCTAGAGTTGTGGAATAGGCATAAAGCTAGTTTACGTCACTTCCGCATTTGAGGTTGCCCTGCACATGTGCTTGAGGCAAATCCCAAGAAGTTGGAACCACGGTTGAGGTTATGCCTCTTTGTAGGCTACCCCAAAGGTACGCGAGGGGGGTATGTTTATGATCCATCGAAAAACAGGGTGTTTGTTTCCACGAATGCTACTTTCTTGGAGGAAGATCATATTAGGAAGCATAGCCCACATAGTAAACTCGTGTTGCGTGAGCTTTCCAATGAAACTACTGAAACTTCAACAAGAGTTGTTGAAGAGCCTACTTCATCAGCAAGAGTTGTTGATGGTAGTTCATCTAGTAGGTCGGTTCCACCTCAAGAGTTTAGGGAACCTCGATGCAGTGGGAGGGTTGCGAACCCGTCCATTCGCTATGTGGGTTTTACGGAAATCCTAGCTATGGTAGTAGATGGTGACGTTGAGGATCCATTGTCTTATCAAAAGGCAATGGAGGATATAGACCGGGATGAATGGGTCAAGGCCATGGATCTCGAGATGGAGTTGATGTACTTAAACTCAGTATGGGATCTTGTAGATCAGCCTGATGGGGTAAGACCTATAGGTTATAAATGAATCTACAAGCGTAAACAGGGTGCTGATGGGAAGATGCAAATCTTCAAGGCTTGACTTGTGGCAAAGGGTTATACCCAGGTAGAGGGAGCCAACTATGAGGAGACTTTCTCGCCTGTTGCCATGTTAAAGTCGATCTGTATCCTCCTGTTTATTGCAGCTTATTATAATTATGAGATCTGGCAAATGGACGTCAAGACGACCTTTCTGAATGGAAATCTTGAGAAGACCATTTACATGGTGCAACCCGAGGGATTCATAGCCCAAGGTCAAGAGCAAAAAGTTTGCAAGCTGAATCGGTCCATTTATGGGCTAAAATAGACGTCTAGATATTAGAACATACAGTTTGATACTGCGATAAATCATATGACTTTAACCAGAATGTTGATGAACCTTGTGTCTACAAGAAGATCGTCAACGCTTCAGTAGTATTATTAGTGTTGTATGTAGACAATATACTACTCATTAGAAATAATGTAGGTCTACTGACTGCAGTTAAGAACTGGCTAGCGACCCAATTCCAAATGAAAGATTTGGGAGAGGCTCAGTTTGTTCTAGGTATACAGATCTTTCGAGATCGTAAGAACAAAGTGTTAGCACTATCTCAGGCATCGTACATTGACAAAATGTTGCTTAAGTACTCGATGTAGGACTCCAAGAGAGGCCTATTGCCATTCAGGCATGGAGTCACTTTGTTTAAGGATATGTGTCCTAAGATGCCTCAAGAGGTTGAGGAGATAAGACGGGTTCTATACGCATCTGCCGTTGGCAGTTTGATGTATGCGATGCTCTGTACTAGACTAGACATCTGCTACGCTGTAGGCATAGTCAGTAGGTATCAGTCTAACCCAGGCCAGGGTCACTGGACAACAGTGAAGAAAATCATCAAGTATCTTTGGAGAACGAGGGACTACATGCTCATGTATGGATCTAGGGATTTGATTCTTACTAGATACACAAATTCTAACTTTCAGACTGATAGGGACTCTTGCAAGTCCATGTCAGATACGGTCTTTATTCTTAAATGGAGTTGTAGTATTGCGAAGTACTAAGTAGGGGTGCACCGCTGACTCCACTATGGAGGCGGAGTACGTAATGGCTTGCGAAGCTGCTAAGAAGGTCGTCTGGCTCCGAAAGTTCTTGACAGAACTGGAAGTTGTTCCAGATATATCTAGGCCCATTACCCTATATTGTGACAATAGTAGGGTTGTGGCGAACTCCAAGGAGCCTCAGAGTCATAGGGGCGACAAACACAAAGAGCGGAAGTATCACATGATCCGCGAGATAGTACATCAAGGGGACGTGATCGTCACGAAGATCGCTTCGGAGCCTGTCTCTTATACACATCTAGATGTGTATAAGAGACAGGCATAATGTAGCTGAACCATTTACGAAGGCTCTCACGTCTACAGTGTTTGAGGCTCACCTTCAGAGCATGGGTCTACAAGACCGCCCCCGACTGGACTAGGGCAAGTGGGAGATTTTCTTGTATTAGCTTTTATGCCCTAATTTATTGTTTTGTACTAGTTTATGTACACCCCACTTCGCTTTAGGACAAGTGGAAGATTGTTGGGGTTGATGCCCTAAAGTCTCATGTCCTGTAGTTTGTAAACAGTTTGTACAAACACTTGTGATGTATAATATATGATATTTACTTCACTTCTTGATTTTACTCAGTTGAATGTTTTATTTGCTTTACCATAAACCAATAAACTAAAATCCCTGTTTATATTTATGTAACTTAAGCATGTATGTGGTGACATAAAGTTGATTATGTCTTAAGGAACAACCAAAATGGTCTGTAGCATATAGATATAGGAGGAAAACCTTATCCTGGTAACGATACAAGTGGATCATGTCTTAAAGGATACCAAAATGGTATGTAGTATATGGATATAGGAGGAAAACCTTATCCTGGTAACGCTACGAATGTGGCCCACTTTGTGGAATAGTTACAAGTGTTATGACTTGTCACAGATGGTCTGATCCTGATCATTCGTGTAGGGGATATGCGAGCGAGGGCATCCTATACAGAAAGTTTGTATAAGACCTGACCACGAAGTGTTAACGTCTTGTTATATAACGTCGTTCATGACAGAGACTTCACCTCACTAGCATGACCATAGGTAACATGACGTCAATCCTGAGTGAGTTGGGAACTCCTACCATTGAGGATGGTCTTTTGAATTGCATGGGTGCGAGTGGCCAGGCCACCGACTCAAACCTACCACTTTGGGGATTGATGCATGGTTAATGCGATGAAATAATGGTGTAGAATGTGATGGTGGAATATACGTTGTGCATGTAAGTTTTCTTAGCAAGATCCAAGTATAAATCCTACTAAGTTACCTGGTAAGCCCAGGGTCGAATACAGGGACTAAGGAAACAATATGCGATGGTAATTTTCAATTACTTTGTGGTAACAAATAAATCAATGTGTTGGTTAGTATGTTGTTTAAAGTATAAAGTTTATGTGGCGAATTTGAGAAAAGAGTTAATAATACGAAAGTACAATGAGTATGCAAGGGAACGGGTTGAGAAGGGACTTAGTTAACACTTCCTAAGATTGTGTTCATGTTATGCGATCATGCTACATACATACAACAGCAAGTTATCTCTCAATGCAAATGCTATAGCTTCTAGTTTTAGAGGGCATGCAATGTATGCGATGATGTTTATAGTACTTACGTCTAAGCCTCAAATCTTGTCTATGCGATGATGAATGGCACACACATACACAAGGAGACCGCATACTACCATAACCTATTTCTAGGGTGCATGTGATGCATGCTGGCAAACAGAACTTATCTCTAAGTCTCTATCTCTTGCTTATGCAGATCTAATCTTACTTTCTCAAGTCCATATTCTAACCTAGCTCTCTCAAGTCTTAGGTTCTTTCTTTAGACTCTCTCTCGAGTAGCTCTAAAGGGGTGATGGACACAACATAAGACAAGATGATCGCATGCAATGAAGATCTTATGTCATGTTAGCTAAGTACTTCTCAACCCATTCAAAAGTTTAGTTACTCATGCGTAATGTACAGAGAGTGAACAAATTTAGAAATGCAGGTTCCATTCTATAAATGAAATCGAAATACAGAATGACAATGTGAATAAAGATAAGGAGCATGGTAGCAATTTATTGCTTCCCAAGGATTTTACACTATTTTCTCTACTCTGTTCAAAGAATATTCTTGCTATCACAAGAGTCGGCCCTCTCTATGTTTTCCACGCTCCCTGGCACTCTCGAGCTGACCATGACAATCTTTTGGCGTCTTCTCTCTTCTCTCGCCTCCGCCTTCTAAATATAAGAAAACTATGAGCAACAACTAACTATCTTATATATGGTGAACTCTCCGAACTCAGCGAACTCCTTCAACGAAGGTGGCCTTCGGTATTTATAGAGCTTCAGGGTGAAGAGCTTTTTCTCTCAAATGATTGCACTAATGGGATGTCATTAATTTTTTGTCTGATATGCCGAATAATTGTAACCGAAAAGTTAAGTGTACTTCCTACAGTGTGTCATTAATGGCTTGTCAACTTAATTTGGAATCAACTGTCATCAGCTTTCTGTCCCATCGTGATTTATTAAGCTTTCACCTTAATGCGCCGGCTCTATGTGGCCACCTTCTTGAGTAGATTTTCATGAACGTAAACGATCGCATGGCCTTGCGGTCGTAATCTCTTAATACACTCGGACGCTAATTTCTTTGGATCGCATTTCTGCCTTGTACCAACGCATTTTTTGCACAAAATACATAAGTTAGCTGTTTTTAATGCGATAGACGCATGCGATCGCAATGTTATAAACTTAATGCTTTTGGACGCAATTTTATATATTTTTATCATCACAATCCTTTATTGTTTTATATCTTTGCACTATAGTAATGTGCATTTCTGCCCGTTATTAGGGATTCGTCTGATTTGGGAGTTGGGAACTCAGCTACACAAGATAGAATTCACTCCTTCCACGAAGCAAGGGTAAGTAGATAGATAGCTCCCTTAAGGGCTGATTCCAGAGCTTGAACAAGGTGGCGTCACACACATTCTCTTGGCCTGAAAAGTGTTCACACATAGTTGGACTATGTTGTATTGTTCATTATAGGGATAAGTGGTACTTAAGGAGTGAGATGTAACTACAAGGGCAAAACGGAAAATTGGCCCAACTGTACTTATGAGCATCTGTGAAGGGTTATCGTACTCATGATTGGTTATATTTAATGGACACAGAAATATATCTCTGGTAAGAAGAGTTCAGCTATCGGTCTTTAGTGAAATGCCTGGCAGTTAATGGATGGTGGATCTCGTGGCTAAAGAGTTTAGTCAGCTATTCACGTACCATTGGAGCTTCGAGCTATAGGTTCATAAGATCATCTTGGTAGCTTGGATAAAAGTTGAGGATCAGTTTGAAATGTTCAAATTGATAAGAGGGAGTTCGATTATATATGATATAATTGAATTGGTTAATTATATATGATATGATTGACTAAATGTATGAGATACATTATTTTGGAGGAAATTGGATATAAATATGATTTATATCAAGTAGAGGAGAAAACACTATAGTAGATATATGATGTCAAACTATAGGTTAAGAATATAATATGATTATATTAATTAATTAGTTAATTGAGCGGTTGTGTAACAATTGGTCGAGTTTTTCTCTTGATTCGTGCGAAAGAGGGAAGTTCGATTCAGTTATTGTAACTGAAGAATAAAAATGAAAATAGTTTTCATTTTGTAAGACACGCAAAAAAGCGCTCACGGTGTGAAAGTATACGATTGCTTAACGTTGAGAGCCTATATGATAGTGCCCGTCTTCCTAAACGATCGCACACTCGCGTACTAAACGATCGCTCGCGATTTCTAAACGATTGCTTACGTTTACTACACGGTTGCTTAGCACATCGAGCAGAACTAATCGCTTACCATTTGATAGACGATCGCTTAGCTAAACCTATACGATCGTGTACCCCGATCTAAACGATCAAGCACACCCGACTATATGATAGTCTTCTACTATCTTCTACTTGCTTGTTCGTTCGACACAATCGTTTTTCCTCCTCCCCTCTACCAATTCCATCAAAGTCCACCCTTTAGATTCTCACTCCGAGAATACCGAGGGTTTCAAGTAGTGGTGTCGTCCCTAGTTGCTGGTTGTTCGTGCGTTGTTGATCGTGTAGACGACCGTGGTTTTTCTAGGCGACTGCTTGCTGGACAAGTAAGAACGAGAGGAGTTCACTTCCGTTAGACCGAGTTCGATTGAAGACTATCTTCAACTTTTAAGTCTTTCAGTCTTTTGCATTTAATTGTTAAAGCATGCCAGTAATTAGCTTTTACAATGCATATCTATATGTTAGAACGTATGTGTGGTAATTTTTCACAATAAAATCGGAAAGATCCGCTTCCGCTCATTGGTACTCTTATATAATAGTTCCTTCACTCAGATGTATGTTCCACCTGAGATACTTCCATCAGCAATGACCACAACCAGTGGATCAAGGATGACATATAAGTGCAGTCAGCACTTGTAGCATTTGGAGGGGAAGTTGGATCATATGAAGTCATCCTTTACGGCTGAGTTGAAGGCCATAAAGGAAATGCTGATGTTGATTATGAAGGTAAGTTACATAAAATATTTTTTTAATTATATAGTTATTTTGTAACACCCGAACCTTCGTAGGATTCCTTGGGTTGAGAGAAGAACTTAGAATTCAAGCCTTGGAAGGGAAAAGTCTTGACTAAGTACCTAAAACTATGTCTTAGAGGAAGAAAAAATTCTAAATGTTGGAGGCATAATAGTTAAAGGTCACAATTTGGCTAAGTGTCCAAACTATGCTATGAAATTAAGGGTTGGATTCATAGCATAAGAGAGAATGGAGGGTCTTAGCTAAGATCAACTCATAGTGTAGTTGAAGAAGTAGGTCATAGCATAAGTAAAAGTCAGCATAATTGATAGCATAGTTGACCAAGTCATAGCATAGTAAGTCATAGCATAACAAGTTGGACGCATAGTAGGTGCATCCCATAGGAGATTTGGACAAACTTTGTTGTTTAGGGGATGTTGGAAGCTATGTTACGAGTAAGAAGAGACTATACTATGAATATAAGGGGCTATGCTACGAACAAAAGAGACTATGCTGTGAACATGAGGAACTTTGCTATGAGGAGCTATGTTGTGAGTATTAGGAGCTATGTTGTGCGCTTGAAGAGCCATGCTTTGAGGTTAGGGACAAGGTGAAAGCATGGGAGAAGATTAGGTGAAGTGTTGAGTGAACTTTGTATTAAACTATGCACCACCAAGAGAGGAAGTTAAGCATAGAAAGAGATTGGTGGGCGCATAGGATGCAGATAATTGGGCTAAGTGTTGGACAACATACAACACTAAAAGGGGAGAAAATCCTAAATATTGGAGTGTTGGGCACATAAATGGCCATGTGGACGCATGCTTGGAGGTGAAGTGAGACAAAGGACATATCGCTATGCTTTGAGCTTAAAGGAGAAAGTTATGCTTTGAGAAGAAGATAGAAACCAAGGAAGAAGGAAGTATAGGAAGGTTGAACACATAGGGCTAGAGTTGGATCAATGCATAGGTGACTTTGTGAATTCCATTTTGGGTCTATGTGGAACAAGATGGAAGCATAAGATAGCCCATTGGGAAAGAATTACACCAAGGAAGCACAATTGTCCTAGTTAGACGCATACCTAGGAGGGAAAGTATAGGTTGGACGCATACCCTTGCTATGAGCCAAAGAAGGAAATTATGCTATGAGAGAGGGGTCAAGTTGATAGCATAGATAGGGAACTATACATCCAAACCTAGGGAAAAATGTGTTGGATGCATAGAAGGGGGTTGGTAAAACAACCATGCACCCACATAAGCTACCATGCGTTGACTTGAGTAAACTTGGGGAGCAAGGTCAGATTGACAACAAAGTGGGGTATGTGGCTTAACCAAGTGAAGTCTTGGGCGAGCTAAGGATGAGATGGACGCATAGTAGGACATGCAAAAGGGTCGGAATGCCACTTCAAGGGCAGCTATGTGTTGGCTTATACATGGTGTGGACATCCAAGTTTTGCATGCAAGTAGGAGGTGTCGAGGGTCTTGTGTTGGGCTTTGCATGGTGTTAACACACAGGCTCCTCATGTACACTGGGTGTTAGGTGTTGAGGGCATGGGGTGAGTGATGAGGACACTTCTTGAGGCCTATATATACCTTGGGAAGGTCTTATTTCATTTCATAACTCAAGTTCTTTCAAATGAGGTTTAAAAGGAAAAAGTCGGTGTGAATTAAGGTTTTGAGGAGAGGCTTACACGTTGAAGGGGGTGTGCCTATGCATTGAGGAAACATACCATGCGCCCAACTGAGTTTGAAGTGATCTGAGGAGATAGCCCATGCGCCCAACAGGGTGGACAATGCATCCAATTGGCTTGGGGAAGCAACCATGCAACCAATAGTGCTGAGGAAGATTACCATGCGTCCACAGTTGCCCAAAGGTGTTTAAAGGCCTAGTTTCATATTAGTTGGAGTTGGTATGTTGAGTTTAAGGCCAATAAGGAATTGTAAGGTTATTCTAGCCCTAAACATGGGTTTTTAAACTAACATTAGGCTAAATGCAGGCCCCAGAGAGAACCAAGAAACCAGGAGGCTTGGAAAGAGGGAACCTCCGCTAGTAAATTGTGAGTGGTATTATTTTAAGGATTATTGTAAATTTTGTAGTTATGGATGTGTTGGGGTTTGTGCGCTAAAGTCTCGTGTCCTGTAGTTTGTAAACAATTTTGTACGAACGCTTAACTTTGCTTCACTTCTTAACTTTGCACATTTAGATGTTTTTATTTTACCACAAACCAATAAACTTAATATCCTTGGTTGTCTTCATATAACTTAAGCATATATGTAATGACATACAAATGGATCATGTCTTAACTGACAATCAAAATGGTTTGTAGTATATGGATATAGGAGGGAAACCTTATCCTAGTAACACTACGGACACGACCCGCTTTGTGAAATAGTTACAAGTGTTGTGACTTGTCACAGATGGTCTAATCCAGATAATTTGTGTAGAGGACATGCGAGTGGGGTGTCCTATACAAAGAGTTTTTATAAGACCTGACCTCGAAGTGTTAACGTCTCGTCATATAACTCCGTTCATGACAGAGACTTAACTTCACTAGAATGACTATAGGTAACATGACCTCAATCTTGAGTGAGTAGGGAACTTTTGCCATTGAGGGCGATCCTTTTATTTGCATGGATGTGAGTTGCCAGAGCACCGACTCAAACCTACCACTTTGGGGATTCGTCTGATTTGGGAGCTGGGAATTCAACTTCACAAGATGGAGTTTACTTCTTCCCCGAAGTGGGGATAAGTAAATGATTGTTCTCTTAAGGGCTGATCTCGAGGATTAAATGATGTGGCGCCACACACCTTCTCTTGGCCCGAGAGGTGTTCACACATAGTAGGACTATGTTGTATTGTTCATTAGAGGGATCAGTGGTACTTAAGGAGTAAGATGTAACTACAGGGACAAAACGGTAAATTGTTCGGTTGTACTTATGAGCATCTGTGAAGGGTCATCGTACTGATGATTGGTTATATCCAATGGACATAGAAATATATCTATGGTAAAAAGAGTTCAGTTATCGGTCTTTAGTGGAATGTCTGGTAGTTAACAGATGGTGGATATCGTGGCTAAAGAGTTTAGTTAGTTATTCACGTACTATTAGAGCTTTGAGCCATAGATTCATAAGGTCCCTTTGGTAGCTTGGATAAAAGTTGAGAATCAGTTTTTCGGTCAGTTTGAAATGTTCAAATTGACAAGAGATAGTTCGATTATATATGATATAATTAAGTTTATGTATGAGATACATTAATTTGGAGGAAATTGGATATAAATATGATTTATATCTAATGGAGGAAAAATACTATGATTAATATATGATATTAATCCATAGGTTATGAATAAGATGTGATTATATTCATTGTCTATTAATTGGACGGTTAATGGATAATAGGTCGGCGTCTCTTCTGTTTTCATAACGGATGAGTAAGTTGAAGAATCACTTTGAGATGCTTAAATAGCTCACAGTGTGTTAAGCATTGGATGTGTGGACATAGTATTTAAGTGTGTCATCGCTTAGTAAAATCAGTGCTTATACGATAATGTTGAACGTTCACTTACCTATACAATAGTGCTGAGCGATCGCTTAACGCTTACACCCGCACGCGCTATTTACTAAACGATCGTTTAGCTTTTTCTACACAATTGTTTAGACAATCACTTACGTTTTCCTACATGATCGTATATTTCACCTAAACGATCAAGCATTTTGTCTATTCGATATACGAGCCTTTCTCCCACTTGCTTGATCATTGTATACGATCTCCTTTCCTCCTCCCCTCTACTAAATCCGAACAAAGCCCACCCTTTGGATTCTCACTTCGAGAATACTGAGGGATTGTGGTGGTGTCGTCCCCATTTCCTTCTGTTCATGTGGAGACTGTTCGAGGTAGATGATTGGGATTTGCTGAACGATAGCTTACCGTTCCAGCGAAAGCGAGATTTGTTGTGAAGAACAAGTCTTCAACTGGTATGATCTCTTGATCTTTTATTTATTGTTCCTTTGAGCAAGCCAGTAATTTAGCGCTATGAATGCATATTAGTATGTTTGAATGTATATGTGGAAATTCTATCACAATGAATTGGAAAGATCCGCTTCCACTCGTAGATACTATTGGATAAGAGTTCCTTCAAGATGTATGTATAGCTCATTACGATGATGAGAAAATGCGGCACAAGATGGTTAGTGGGTCATATGACCTAATTTTTGAGCTTGTGAGAGGGAACTCATATTGGATAGTTAGAGAACCGACGGTTCTAAGCCCATAGGAGGGGATCTATGTTCACATAGTAATAATAATAATATGTTTAAATTATCTACCATATGTGTAGGCAAAAGAGGGAATGGATCATTCAAGCTTGAAGGTTGAGTAATAACTGAAGGAACTCTTATACAAGAGTTTTTCTGAGCGGAAGTGGATCGTTCCAAATACATTATGACAGAATTACCACATTTACAATCTAACATAACATATATGCATTATACAACAAAATTACCAGCATGCTTTTAGCAATAAATAACAAGAGAACAAGAATACGTACCAGTTGAAGAACATTTCTCCACAGAAAAACTTGTTCTCTCAAAGGGATTGCTTCTTTCACTCTCGCTGGAACGTCCAAGCAAGCGTTCACCAAATCACCCGGTCGTCTACCCACGAACGGCCTCCACACGAACACAAGAATAAGGATGACACCACAACTTAGAACCCTCGGTATTCTCGGTGTGAGAATCCAGGAGGTGTGGGCTCTGTTGGATTTGGTAGAGGGAAGGAGGAAAGAAAGATCGTATACAACAACCAAGCAAGTGGGAGAAGGCAGGGTCTATCGTATAGACGATGCTTGATCGTTTAGAAGAAGGTACATGATCGTTTAGTAAACAGGCTGCGATCGAATAGATGATCGTTTAGTAATCGCTCGGACACACAATCTTTTAGGAAAAACCTAGATGATCGTTTAGCAATTCCTATGCGATCATTTAGAAAGAGGCGCGCATGTATACAATCATGTAGAAACTTTGAGTTGTCGTGTAGTCTCTCAGTTTGCTATGTGATAGGCTGTATACACAATGCATGAGCGAATGACCAATCTCTTTGCAAAATGAAAACGATTTTCATTTTATTCTTCAGGTATAAAAACTGAATGAAACCTCCCACTAACACACGGTTACGGAGAAAACGCCGGCACAATTATTCAATAATTATCCAATTAAAAATAATAAATATATTCATATTATATTCATTAATCTGTGGTTTAATATCACATATAAACCATAGTGTTTTCTCCTCCACTAGATATAAATCATATTTATATCCTTTTCCTCCAAATAATGTATCTCATACATAAAGTATCATATCATATATAATTAACCACTTCAATCATATCATATATAATCGAACTCCTTATTGTCAATTTGAACACTTCAAACTAACCCAAAAACTAATTATCAACTTGAATCCATTGAGCTACCAAGGGGACCTTATGGACCTATGGCTCGAAGCTCCAATGGTACGTGAATAGCAGATTAAACTATTTAGCCACGAGATCCACCATCTGTTAACTGCCAAGCATTCCACTAAAGACCGACAGCTGAACTATTCTTACTACAGATATATTTCTGTGTCCATCGGATATAACCAATCAACAGTAAAATAATCCTTCACAGATGCTCGTAATTACAGTTGGGCCAATTTACCATTTTGCCCTTGTTGTTACATCTAGCTCCTTATGTACCACTAATCTCTCTAATGAACAATACAACATAGTCCTACTATGTGTGGACACCTCTCGGGCCATGAGAAGATGTGTGGCACCATATTGTTCAAGCCCCCGGATCAGGCCTAAAGGGAGCAATCTATCTACTTACCTCTACTTCAGGGAAGGAGTGAATTCCATCTTGTGTAGCTTAGTTCCCAGCTCCCAAACCAGACGAATCTAAAAAATGGTAGGTTTGAGTTGGCGATCAAGCCATTCGCACCCATGCAAATCAAAGAATCACCCTCAAAGGCAGGAGTTCCTAACTCATTCAGGATTGAGGTTGTTGGGATTGATGTCCTAATTCTCTTGGAGTCTCATTGTTTGTAATGATACACATTGTTTTATGAATAAAATAACTGTTATTTCATTCTGGCATTTACTTATATTCAATAAACAAAGCTCCATGGTTATCTTATGTAAACTTAAGCATGTATATGTGATATACAAGTGGATTATGCCTTAAGTGATAACCCAAATAGGTCTGTAGTATAAGGATTAAGGTGGGATACCTGATCCTAGTGATACTATGGATACAACCCACTTTGTAGAGGTTTGCAAGTGTTGTAAACTACTACAGATGGTAGATCATGACCATTCATGTGGAAACATAGAAGTGGAGGTATCCTATACAAAGAGTTTGTATAAGACCGAACCGCGAGATGACTAGACTCTGTATATAACGCTGTTGGTAATAGAGACTTACATCTCACCTAAACGACCATAGGTGACACGACTTCAATCCTGAGTGTTTTAGGAACTCCTAGCTTTGAGGGTGGTCCTTTAATTAGTATGGGTGAGAGTGGCCAGATTGCCAACTCAATATGCCTATCTTTTTGGGGATTTGTCTGATTTGGGAGCTGGGAACTCAATACACAAGATGAAATTCATTCATTCTCCAAAGCAGGGGTAAGTAAAGAGATTGCTCCTTTAAAGGCTGATTTTGGGGCTTGAACATAGTGGCCATAACTTCTCTTTGGAGGAGAGGACTCAGTCATATTAGGACTATGACTTATGTTCATTACAGGACTCAGTGATACTTAAGGAGTTAGATGTAACTACAGGGGCATAATGGTTATTGGCTGAGTTGTACTTATGAGCGATCTGTGAAGGGTTATCGCACTGCTGATTGGTTAAGATGGACACATAATATATCTGTGGTAAGAAAAGTTCAGCTGTCGGTCTTTAGTGGAGTGCCTGGCAGTTAACGGATGTGGATCCCATGACTAAAGAGTTTAATCAGTTATTCACGTACCGTTGGAGCTTCGAGCTATAGGTTCATAAGGTCCCCTTGGTAGCTCAATGGATTCAAGCTCAAGACTAGTTCTTGGTGTTGATTTAAAATGTTCAAATTGACAATAGGTAATTTGATTATATATGATATGATCGGTATGATGTATGAGATACATCAAGTGGAGGATCAATGTAAATGAGATTTATATTAGGTGCCATGGCATAGAAAAAGAGCTATGATTTATATGTTTCATGAGATGAAATATTAAAACGATAGGTTATAAATATATTATGGTAAGTTAGTTATCATTTATATTTATAATAATATTAATTATTAGATAATTATCTCTTTTTCTCTAATAACCAATTGAGTGGGAGGTTATTGGTGGTTTCATGGTAACTGTGAGATAAAAGGAAAAATGTTTTCCTAATTTTAGTAAGGTTGAGAAATTGTTGTTTTGAGATTTCCAATATCGGAAAATACTCATGGATAGTTGTCAAGTAAAAAAGATTTACTAGACGAAAACTTGGAGTTAGCTAAACGATCGTGGAGTGTTCTTAGGCGATAGACACTCAGCTAAGAGATGAGCTAAACGATCACATAGCTTTTGCTAAATGATCGCTTAGCTTTTCCTAAACGATTGGGCATCGATCTATACGATATGATGTTCCATCTCCCACTTGCTCAATCGTTTACACGATTGTGTTTCCTCCTATTTTTTACCTCAAATAAAGTCCACACAGAGCCCACCCTCTAGAGTCTCACACCGAGAATCTGAGAAATCCTTGTCCAACTCATAATCCGAGAAATAGCCATCTTCACCGTATCCTCCTCATTCTTAAACTCATAATCCGAGAAATCCTTGTCCAACTTAGTTCCATTCATGTTGAACCTATCTCCCAAGTACAATTTCCTAAACCCAAGAGCTCTATCTCGATCAAAATCAACTTCACTCTTGGGATTATATCTCAAACCCATCACAATGTCAAACTTCTCCTGCCCAAAAGAAACCTTCTTCCCTAGCAACTTAAAGTTAATAGTATCTTCCCTATCCTCTTGTACCTCCATAGAAGAATAGCCCATTAAAAACTAAGTTAACATCCCAAAACACGACAAAAAATAGTCTGCCTAAACACATACAACTACCTAGGTGTTAACTTGTTCTTAATATTCGCACTACTAGAAAAACCACATTTCTTGACGTTTGCAATTTTAACTACTTAACATTTTTATGAAAAAACGTCAAGTAATAGGTAATTTTAAAGAAAAGCGTCAAGAAAATGACAAAAAAGCAGAAGTTTGAGATTTTTTCAAATTTTTTCACGCTGACATAATACTTGATATTCTAAAATTTTCATGTTTAATTTTTTTTTCTTTTATCATTTAAAAAATGTCCAGAACTATTAAGGGGTCCGTTTGGGGCAAAGACTATCCTAAGATTATAATAACCACCTATTGCTATAGTAAATACTATTTCAAAACCGCCAGTTAGCTACAATAATCACTATTTCAATACTCTTATTAGCTATAGTATTTATTATTTGTTACAGTTTTTACTATTTTACATTCATAATTTTTTATTCTTTGCTATAGTGTTTACTATTTCCTTCTCAAACTAAAATAGTTTATACCTCAAACACATACTATTATAACCCAAACTAAACTAATCTACACTTCAAACATAAATTATTATAACCCAACTATAACAATCTAGAATTATAATAACCAAGTCCTCATCCAAACGCCCCTAAATGAAGAGAGAGTTTCAATTTAGGCGTTGGCTTACCCTTCCTTTTATTTTTACTTTTTTCTCCAAATTAAACATAAACGTGAGAAACCCAAAATATCGAATTATGTGAAGAACGTCGCCTCTGTGAAACCGTGAACTTAGGTTTTGGGGAGGTGCTTGCATGCTGCTATCGAGAAGTGCTTTCATACTGCCGCCAGTGCTTTAACATCGAAGATGGTAATGATTAAAACCACCTGTAAGGCTTTGAATTTATTTGATTTGTGAAGAAGTGAGTCCTTTGGTGCTATTCTTTGATTTTTAATCTTTCTGTATTATTTGATTTTACTGATGCTCTATTATTTTAGCGTGTGACTGAAGCCATTTTCTCTAAACTTTTTTTCTGTTTTATTTGGGACAATTGGGGAAAATGGCCAATTAGAGTTTTTTTTTTTTTTTTTTTTTGGAAAAAATACCCTTTTTAAAAAGAATGTATTTTTTATCCCTTATAGGTAGGAAAAGACTATTATATATATATTTTTTAGGAAAAAAGATTCAAAACCCCAATCCCTCCCTCCATGACCATTTTTCTGCAACCCTTGAAATTCCTTTCAAAACTCCTCACAACTCCTCACATTCTTTCAGTTTTTCTTCAATATTTTGGTTCATCATCTTCAAGTTCATCAGTTTATCTTCATCAAGTAAGTATTTATGCACATTTTAGGAGGGTTTTGGTTTTGGATTTTTTGGCATCTTGATTTTATGGGTTTTCATGGGGTTTCATATATATATATTTTTTATTTGTTAAAAAACATTGCATTTTAGAATGATTTTGTGGCCTATAGATAGTATATGAGTTGATTTGTACATTTGAAACCATATTTTTGCTTTAAACTTCAATGTTTGAACTTTGAGCATCTCTAATTCGATAAAGTCTGGCCGAGCTTCTTTAAATATTCACTGGGTGGGGGGAAATTGTGACCGCACGGCACCGAGAAGAGGCCAGAAAGGCTTGACCAGGAAGGGGGACGCGTTGGGCAAGATGGGGCGGGATCGGGCTAGTTGGAGAGAGATGGACCAGAAAGGGGCTTGACTGAGAAGAGAGAAGGGATCGAGAAGGAACGACGGGGTATGGTTTGGCCTAGTCCCGGGCCTGGACAGGTATGGGGCCGGATGGCTTGGGAAATGGGGCGAGAAGGGGGAGGGACGGCCAGGCTAGTTTGTGACCCAATTCTGGGACCAGCCAGGTATGGGGTCGGGTGACTAGGGAAATGAGGTGGGACTGGGCGAGAAGAGGGAAGGACGACCGGGCTAGTTTGTGGCCTAGTCTCGGGACCAGTCAGGTATGGGACCGGGCGAGAAGGGGTGAAAAGGCGAGCAGTCCAAAAAATAAGCTTCTGGTTTTTTGCCCGGCTGGGCTCAGGACCAGGCCAAAAACCAATAGCTTAATTTATGGACCGGGCGACTAGGGAATGGGGAAGGGACTAGACCAGGAAATCTTCAAACCCAACTATTGGTTTTTGGCCCGATCTTAGGCCCGACCGAGTATTGGGCCAGGCCAAAAACCAATAGTTTTTTTTTTTTTAAAAAAAAAAAATTCAAATACTCTGTCGCGTTGTTGTGTTATGTTGACTTCTAATTTATCCATTGATGAAAAGTGTAGTTTATATGGAACTAGAAATGAAGATTCATCCTAATGATCATTTTCCTGTAGCACTTCCATGTTGTTCCCATATAGGAAAGGTTATCCCTAAAATTAAGAAAAAACTAACTCCCACACAATTAGCCATGTTTAGACGAACATGTTTTGGTCCTCTCCTTGGTACAAACATCATCTTCAATGGACCACTTATCCATTATATTTTTCTTTGAGAGGTAGAGGAACCTTGGAGAGATGTTATTAGTTTTAATCTTATGAGGAATAAGGTATCATTCAACCAAATGGAGTTTGACCTTATTATAGGATTAAAACATCAAACTATAACTATAAGGGGAGAAAATTCTTTTGTCAAACTCAGAGCTAAGTATCTAAATGACAATGAGGGTATAAAGGCATATGAGTTGGACTCTATTTTTCCAACACTCGAGTTTGAAAACGATGTTGATGTAGTGAAAATTGCATTGTTTTATTTTATTGAATTTGCTATGATGGACAGAGAGAGGAAAAAACAAATGGATTTTGAAAATTTAGCAATCATAGAAGACTGGAATAGATTTTGTAATAAGGACTGGAGCAAGAAAATTTATGGAATTACAATCAAACGATTTAACAAGGACTGAAAGATAAAGCACTAGCGTATAAGGGCAATGCAGATGGAAAACAATAGATGTATAGTCTTTATGGGTTTTCCCATGCTTTTCGGGTAATTTAGTTAATTTGATTTAATGAATATTCATTGAATTACACCACTAATACACACTTACATTTCATATAGGTATGGGCATATGAAACGATTTCATCATTATTCGGTCGCGTTACAAACAGATTGAATGACAATGCGATACCATGCATTTTGAGATGGGTGTGCTCACATTCTCCTCCATATAGAGTTATTAAAGACAAAGTCTTCGGGTTAGATGCAGTATGTTCCTTTTTTCTATTTTTGAGTTAGATTTTTTCCCATGATTATAGCTTTTTAGTTTATTTATTCATGATCACAATCTTTTGTAGATAAGGATCACATTGCAACTCGTTCCATCTGAGGAAGAGATTCAGTTTATGAATCGTGTTATGGAGCCACCCATCCTTCCAATTGAACCACCTGTACCACCTCTACCCACAAATGATGGCGATGTTGCTGGACCATTAGAACTACCTCTACCCACAAATGATGGCAATGTTGCTGGACCTTCGAATGCTAAGGAGGTTGATCACAGTGATAGTCAACGAAGCCATCACGGGAAGACCAAGAAGAAGCAGAAGAAGTATCGTAAATTGATTAAGTTAATCAAAGGTCTTGATCGTCACGTGGAAATTTTGGAACGTGACTTAAAGAGCATTAAAAAGTACTTGCGACTATTATCGAAGGTAAGGATATACCATTATGATCCTTGTTTTCTGTTTTCTTCATACATAATTTATCCTATTTAATACATATGCATGATACCTATCCATGCAGGAAAAAGATGTTGATTGCACTAGAGGTGGGGACCATGAAGGTACAAGTGATCATACTGTGACAAACGATGGTGATAGGAATGGTCATTCTCATGGAGCTCTAGGTGTTGTAGGTGGTGATACGGTATCTGTGGTTCTAGGTGACGATGTTATAGATGAAGGGTCAGGTATTGATGGGCAGAAGGACGAGGTCAACATACGCAGTCAACACTTATTCAACAGAGTATACCCGTGAACAAAGAGAGAAAGATCAATATTTTGAACCCTGCATGCAGCAACTACGCGTGAATAAAGGATTTCATAATAATCAAACTTATGACAAGTGCATGTTCTTTCGTGAATATTTACACGACCTCTTAAACCTCCATCTATCACCTCGAACTCATGTTGGTCAATTGGCCTAACTTCATGTCTGCTTGCTTTGTCCGTCGCGTTACGAATTATTGCCATTGCATAGTCCGACAACCTTGATGTACTATTTGATGCATCCATTCGACGTTTGTAATACAAGTCTTGTAACCAACCTCTAATATGGTCTAGAAATGATGTGATTGGTAACTGTCATGCATCTTTTAACACTCCGTTTATGCACTCTGCAAGGTTTGTCATCATTTGATTGTACCTTTTGTTACATGGGTATACCCTAGCCCACCGTTCAAGACCAATATCTTCTAGGTATTTGCATGGACCTGCAAATTAACTCCAATGGTAATTGAATATAGACTCACGACTTGCCTTGGCTGCTTTGTCAAAAATATCCAAAATATCTTTATTCTCAAAATTAGTTAATAAATTAGCTTTCAAGTGATGGATGTAGATACCATGAAATGCTTCTGGGAAGACTGTGATAATTGCCTTTTTTATGCTTGGGTGTCTATCTAATACGATAACCAAATCACGAACTTGCCCAATTGCACATCTTAGTTGCTAAAAAAACCACACCCAAGATTCATCAGTTTCTCTACCAGATATACCAAACGCGATCAGATATATTTGATTATTTCCATCAACCCCAGTCACAAGCAGAAGTTTACCACAGTACCTACCCCCTTAAATGTGTTCCATCCACAATTAAAATAGGGTGAATACAGTTCAGAAACCCTCTAATGGAAGCACCAAGATCCATGAAGACGTGCTTGAAATATTTATCTTCCTGCATATCATATTTAATTATTGAACTAGGATTTTCAATTTGTAAGACTTCACCAAATTTAGGTAACTTCTTGTAGGATTCCTCTGATGAACCCAAAACAAGCACTAACGCTTCTTCCCTTGCCCTCCATGCCTTGTCATAACTTAAACTCACGCCAGACTCTTGTTTTATATCCTTCACAATGTCCTTCGGTCTATATGAACGACCAACGTCTTCAAACTTCGACGAAATTAAATGTCCGAGAACCCAACTAGAAGCTTGTCTATGATCATTAGTCAATATTTCATTTTTACATGTGTGGACATTGTCATACTCAGAGATCTTAAATATTTCACAATTTTTTAATTTAACGGCTCAAAGTCTCCATTTGTATTCTCCAACTAAGCATATAACTTTATATAGTGTCGTGTTCAACTTCTTCACACTAAACTGAAAGTTACCTCTACTTGTTAACATAGATAACCGCATCTTTAAATCCTTCTTAGATATAAATATGTCACCAAATTGACATCTTTAGAAGAATAAGACTGACCTGGCATGACGATTATGCTACTAGATGGATGTGGCAAGTCACGACCCATTGCATGTGACGAGCCTCTATAGTCTTTGATTGTTTGTTCTTTTCCATGCAGTGTATGATGGGTATTAATCTTGGGTTCCTCTCCATCATCTTTCTCCCTCCAAGACCAATCATTGAAATATCGACCTTGGTCTACATCATCCCCTAAATTATGAGTTGCCAAATTACTAGGAGACGAAGTAAGTGATGAGTTAAAATATGTGGGGGGAAAATGAACTATTCGACTTCGTCTTGCAATGTACTGGCCTAGATGTTAAAGGAATTTCTTCAGTTCATCGAATATGTGAATTTTTTGGATGAAATCCTTGATTACTTGAACATTTTGGAAGTGTTGATACGTAAAGAGGTATTACTAAGACCTCTCCTTAGATGAGGAATGTGTGTAGATCTTCATCATTCCGAATTACAAATGCAGGGGCTTTAGATCTCAATTGAAGTATACATCTTATAACAAAATTATACTCATTTGACATTATACCACTTTTCCTATAAACTTCGGTCATGAATTCATTGTAGGTCGTGCCGACCTCAATGTCACACCCCCGCAACTCTCCTCCATCGTAATCCTTTTCCCTTTCATTCCAAACGCCACCGAAACAAATACAAACAAAATGTATTTTCCTACAATTTATAACAAAAATATATTGATGTAATATAGTTAAAGAAAAAGAAAATAAAAAAAGAAACTTAAAAAAAAATTGGCCCGGTCGTCCACCTGGCTGAGTACAACATCAGGCCAAAAAACAAAATGCTTAGTTTTTTGTACGCTCGACTGGGTAAGGGTTAACTCTACCAGGCCTCGAACCAGTCCCAACCCGGTTCTTATCCTGTACATGGGAAGACCGAGTGTAACACCCCGAATTTTCTTTAAATTATCTTGAAATAGTTGGGCATTATTTTGGATATATTGGGGCAAAAAAAATTTAATTTGGAAGGAAATATAATTAATTTAAAAGATATTTATAAAGAATTGAAATTTTAATTTAATTTAAGATAAAATTAGATTAATTTACGTGCGAAAAAGTGTGATTTTAAATTATTTAATTTATCTCAATTATTGGATTGTATGTTTCTTTAATTTTGGTTTTGGTACCCAAATGAAGTTATTTGGAGAAGTTAATTGGTTTAAGATTAATTTAATAGGAGATTTGAAATTATTGGATAAAGATTTGAAAATAAAGAAAAGGAAAAAGATTTGAAAAAGATTTGATAAGAGATTTGGAACTTTTGGAGTATTTTGGATAAAGATTCGGAAGGATTCTTTTAGATAATGATTTGAAAATAAAAAAATGAAAAGAATTGAGATTCTGAAAATTAAAAGAAATTTGAAATTAAGAAGGAAAAAGGGGAAATTATGGTTTTAAATTTTATTCTTACTAATTTTGTAGTTTGAATTCAAATTAAAGAAGATAATTAATTTAAATTGAGTTGATAGGAGAAATTTGGATTTAAGTTAAATTAATTAGACTATGAAATTTCTAATTTCGTTAGATTGTGAAATTTCTAATTCAATTAGAATATGAATTCCCAAATTAATTAGATTATGGATCTCCTAATTAGAGAAAGTGTCTTATTCAAAAAGGAAATCTAATCCATCTACTACTTCAAGTTATGGAATCCCCAATAGTTTAGGATTAGGATTATTTTTCCTCTATAAATACAACCAACCCCTCATTCCAAACCATTCACTTCATTCCAAAGGGAGACCAATTAGAGTTCTATCTTGGACTGAACTCATATTCCTCTGTATTCGGGCATGAAACGTCTCATTAACAAAGGTTGATTTTGGAGATTTTGGTAAGTGTTTGTGATTTTTTCTTGAAAAGATTGTGGACTCCCATTAAGCTTGGACTAAACTCATGTTACCCATATTGTCTTAGATTTAAAATGAAGGTCTGAAGGGATCTTTGAATCAAAAGCAACTTGTCCAATAAATTTAAGGTCGATTATGAGGCAATTTTCATATTGAAGGTTAATTTGGGATTTACATCAAGAAGTTCTTAATCTAAGAGGGTTGGATTGCTTCGTTTATATTGAGGTAAGTAATCTTACTATTGGAGTTGCCTTTGTACCGGGCAATAAAATTAAAGGATAATTTGATGGATCTAAGTCTATATGAAACGGGGAGGATATATAATCATGTGATTTTCTAGTTTTCATTATGTTATGAAGTTTGAGCATGATCTTGTTTTATAAGATATTTTAGACGACTACATAAGCATGATCTAGATCTTATTTGACATATTTGTGAACATATGAGCTTATTGATATGTTCAATGTGCGTGGGGTTCTAAGATATGTATATGAGTTATGTTGAGAAGTTTTTGACATTGGGATAGATGCCACATGATGATAGTGTTGGTTGCCCTCCTAACATAATAATATAGCAGCTCCTATATGATAGCTCCGTGAACTGACGAGTTCACAACTTATGATAGCTCCTATATGATAGCTCTGTAAACTTACGATTTCACAACTTTATGGTAGCTCCATGAATTGATGAATTCACAACTATATTACAGCTTCGTGGATCAACAGGTTCATAACCACGTTACAGCTCCATGTTAGGACGGGTTAAACTGCTCACTAGATG
Organism: Benincasa hispida; assembly: GCF_009727055.1. Taxonomy (NCBI): domain Eukaryota; kingdom Viridiplantae; phylum Streptophyta; class Magnoliopsida; order Cucurbitales; family Cucurbitaceae; genus Benincasa; species Benincasa hispida. The sequence continues at coordinate 74,407,340 of NC_052357.1, read as the reverse complement.
GCCACCTAATGGTGATTAATTATTATATGTGCGTCTCACTTACATGTTCGTATTTATAGGATATAAATGCATAGCCTGGCCTCAGTGGTGGGGTTATTTTTATACCCAACCTTTCATATTTTTATATTTTTAGGTTTTTAGGTAAGAATAGGACCAGACTAGCTAGTGACGAGAGGGACCGATGGTCGTGCCATATGGGACAAAGAAAATCGTTTCCGCTTAATTTATGTTATGTTTTTTTTAAAAAGTTATTTGAATGTTTTGAAATTAGGTTTTTAAGGTTAGATAGAATATTTTATTATTTTGAATGTTTTCTTTGTAAATATTTTTTAGGGCCCCCAGCAAAAGATTTTATCTATTTGTTATTGTATTAAAATTATAAATTGTTTTGCAAGTTGTCTCCATTGTTTTAATGAATTTTACTTCAATAGTCAAAATGTTTTGAATGTAAATGCATAATTATGATTAACGACCCTTATCAGAGCACTTGAAAGGTCAGGTTGTTATAGTTGGTATCAGAGCCTATGTTTTAAGTTCTATAGACTGACTTACGATGTAAGTCCAAGATTTATGCTCTTTATGGCCCATTCACGGATCCTTCGTCCTCGCCAGGTATGTTCTATCAATGAATGTTTTATGAAAAATGTGTTTAGAAGCTTTTCTGTCTAAGCTTTATGTATTGATTAATTGTTACTGCTAGCTTAAACAACTTGAAAGAAGTTAGTGTAAGATGATTATTTTTGTTTTGGTATCATGGAAAGAAAGAAAATGTTATATTTGTTTAAGCCATAAAATAAGGTAGGCAAATTGGAAGTCCACTCAGGTATAGTATAAGTTTTGCATTAAGAGAATAAAATTGGTGGTGCTACAAGAAACTTTATCACAAGACACATGTTCTTAGGTACGAGACTAAAGTTGCTTTATAAGATAAGAAAGAGGTGTATAATAGATTTTAGTTCTATTAAGGATTACTAGATATTAGAGACAAAATGTTTCAAGAGAAATTTTGGAAGATAAATAGGTCACGATCACTTTCATGGTGTCGAAGTTGGTGGACCGAATAAGGTATGTGTTTTGGTTTTTCATGTTACGTGCCTAAAAGGAAGAAGAATGACTAGGAGCATAAAGCGGTAATATGAGGAACTCTTTACAAGACCTAGGTAAGATGAATTGATCAAGGAAGACCAAGATGGTTGAAATTATAGTTGCCTTTAAATGGGAGAAAATGAGTTGTTGGATTGAATTATTTTTAGGGTACTTGGGTTTGGACTATGTTTTGTTGCAATGAAAAGGTTCAAGTTTAATTAATTGACCCAAGAAGAAGAAAAGGTATTTAGAGTTAAAAGCGATATCAACGTGAAGGATAGATTCCTAAAGGTTAAATTTAAGAATTGGATTGTAGATTGTGAAGGGTTACAAATAGTCACATGTTTTGACACAGATATATTTTACTAGACAAGTGGAAAAGAGCATCTTGGTTTTTTTGGTCTTGGAAAAGATAATGGTGAAGGAAAATGAAAGTATTTGAGAAATATTTTGTTGTTCAACGAAGGTAGTTGGGGACGAAAGGTCAAGGTAATGATTTAGTATGAATGTATTTGTTTTGATTTAAAACTTTTGAGGATGAAAGTTTCTTAATGTGGGAAGAATGTAACACACCGAATTTTCATGTAATTTTCTTTAAATTATCTTGAAATATTTGGATGTTATTTTGGATATATTGGAGCAAAAAAAAAAATTAATTTGGAAGGCAAGATAATTAATTTAAAAGATATTTGTAAAGAATTAAAATTTTAATACAATTTAAGGAAAAATTGGATTAATTTACTTGGAAAAATGTGTGATTTTAAATTGACTAAATATTAAAAAAGATAATTAATTTAAATTGAGTTGATAGGAGAAATTTGGATTTAAGTTAAATTAATTAGATTATGAAATTTCTAATTTCGTTAGATTGTAAAATTTCTAATTCAATTAGAATATGAATTCCCAAATTAATTAGATTATGGATCTCCTAATCAGAGAAAGTGTTTTATTCAAAAAGAAAATCTAACCTATCTACTACTTCAAGTTATGGAATCTAAATGAATTAGGATTAGGATTATTTTTCCTCTATAAATACAACCAACCCCTCATTCCAAAGGGAGACCAATTAGAGTTCTATCTTGGACTAAACTCATATTCCTCATGTATTCGAGGATGAAATTGGAGTTTTAACGGACATAGCATGCTGACATTATCAAAGATTGATTTGTGGACTCCCATTAAGCTTGGACTAAACTAATGTTATCCATATTGTCTTGGATTTAAATTGAAGGTTCAAAAGGACTTATGAATCAAAAGCAACGTGTCCAATAATTTTAAAGTTGATTATGAGGCAATTTTCATATTGAAGGTTAATTTGGGATTTACGCCAAGAAGTTCTTAATCTAAAAGGGTTGGATTGCCATTTATATTGAGGTAAGTAATCTTACTACTGGAACTGCCTTTGTGCCGAGCAATCAAATTAAAGGATAATTTGATGGATTTAAGTCTATATGAAACGAGGAGGATATATGATCATGTGACTGTCCAGTGTTGATTATGTTATGAAGTTTGAGCATGATCTTGTTTTATAAGATATTTTACAAGAATGCATAAGCATGATCTAGATCTTATTTGACATGTTTGTGAATGTATGAGCTTATTGATATGTTATGTGCGTGGGATTCTAAGATATGTATATGAGTTATGTTGAGAAGTTTTTGACGTTAAGATAGATGCCATGTGATGGTTGTGTTGGTTGCCCTCCTAACATAATAATATGACAGCTCCTATATGATAGCTTCGTGAACTGACGAGTTCACAACTTTATGACAACTCCTATATGGTAGCTCTGTGAACTGATGAGTTAACAACTTTATGACAGCTCTTATATGATAGCTTCGTGAATTGACGAGCCCACAACTATATGATAGCTCTGTGAACTGACGAGTTCACAACTATATGATAGCTCCGTGAACTAACGAGTTCACAACTATATGATAGCTTTGTGAACTGACGAGTTCACTACCTATGACAGCTCCTATATGATAGCTCCGTGAACTTACGATTCATAATTTTATGATAGCTTCGTGAATTGTTGAATTCACAACTATATTACAACTCCATGGATCGATAGATTCATAACCATTTTACAGCTCCATGGACCGATGGGTTAATTCGCTCATTAGACAGCCACATAATGGTGATTAATTATTATATGTGTGTCTCATTTACATGTTCGCATTTATAGGATATAAATGCATAGCCTGACTCCGGTGGTTGGATTACTTACTGTGTATTTTTATACTCAACCTTTCATATTTTTATATTTTTAGGTAAGAACAGGACCAAACCGGCGAGTGGCGAGAGAGACCGGTGATCGTGCCATGTAGGACAAAGAAAATCGCTTCCGCTGAGTTTATATTATGTTTTTTTGTTTTTAAGTTATTTGAAAGTTTTAAAATTAGGCTTTTAAAGTTAGATAGAATATTTTATTATTTTAAATGTTTTCTTTGTAAATATTTTTAAGGGCCCCGAGCAAAGGATTTTATCTATTTGTTATTTTATTAAAATTATAAATTGTTTTGCAAGTTGTCTTAATTGTTTTAATGAATTTTACTTCAATAGTCAAAATGTTTTGAATGTAAATGCATAATCATGAGTAACGACCATTGTCTGAGTACTCGAAAGGTTAGGTCGTTACATCGGGTCAATTAATTAATTTCATACCCGATGAAGATCTAGTGAAACCCGATTGGGAATCAAACTTACCAACAATTATTTTGTACTTGGTGAAGCCCGCCCGGGTAATTTCAAATTTGCTTTCTACCCTATGACGACCCGATGAAGCCCGATCGGAAATCAAACTTATTCTGTACCCGGTGAAGCCCGACTGAATATCTTAAAAAAGTTACTCTCTTTTTTTTTTCCCTCTTTTTAATTATAAATATCAAATGCAATGCATTATAAAAAGAAAAGAAACAATCAACAAAGCAAGAATAAATCAAACTCTAAAAAGGTTATTTATTTTTGTCAAATTTCCAGAAATTATCGAACTATTGAATACAAATAAAATGAAATACATACTGTGTACAAAATTACAACTTTGTGAAATACAAATTTTGGACTTAATGAATTTCGTTATGGAATAATTTGGTAAAAGAGAACTTTTTGTGAGATTGTAAACAAATCAAATTTGGTGGTGGAGAATTTTTTGTTAATGGTTTTTGAATAAATTAATTTTTTGTGAATAAATTTATGTAGATAATTTTTGGTGAATTATTTTGGTAGGTTGGTAGTTGAAATTGGAGGTGGGAATTTAATAAGAGACACAAGAGTAAATGAAATTTTTGGTGTGAATAATTTTTTTGTTAATGATTTTTAGATAAATTAATTTTTTTGAATAAATTTAGGTGGAGAATGTGAATTAATTTAGTAATTTGGTGGTTGAAATTGAAAATGAGAATTTAACAATGGGCATAAGAATAACTGTATAACTAATATTTACCATGCTTGGATGGGTAAAAAATATAATATCAAACTTCTCATAGGTCATTTTTCCCAATTTGCCTGATTCTTAATATTTCTGTATTATTTGGTTTTGCTGCTGCTATATTATTTTAGCGTGGGAAGAAGAGAGCCCTTTTTCCTGCTGCTCTATTGTCGTTTCTGGATTTCTTTGTGTCTACATTTTGGTTGTTGATTTGACGGTGGTTTCTTCAAGATCTCATCCTCGGTCGGTTAGATCTGCTTGGAAGTAATTTTAGGCTTTTTCTTTCAGAGAATTAGTGGTTGTGCTGCTTTTTCTTGTTGGAACCATCGTTTCTGCTTGATTTCTGATTGAAATTGTTCTTGCGGGTGCTGAAATGTTGCTAAAATTCTACTTTCTGTGAATGTTCTTTGGGAATTTGAGATGGGTTTGTTTGGATTATTTGGTTTCTGCTCTATTTCTATATGGTTTTGATTAGTACATTTTGATTGTTCTTAACAGATCTTCTACACCTGAAACTCCCAACAAGACATCATCTGCAACTCCTAGGGTGAGCAAATTGAATAGAGGAATTGCTAAATCAGAGTCTGATTCTCTTTCTCCTTTGCAAAGGTCTCGCGTTCGATTGACCGGTCCCCTTGACCTGCAACTTCGAAGCTTGCGGTTGATCGTGAATTGCCAAAAGTCGCCACCTCACTTGATGTAAGTTTTAGCCGATGCACCCTATTGTTTGTAGACAATTCTTAAATGTATTTGAAAGCAATTTGGCTTCCCTTTTTGCAGGCCATTGGGTGCCCAATTCAAATTTTGAACTATGAAATAAAAAACAAAACAAATAACCCATTTCAAGAAACAGAAAATTTATTGCTGATTTGCTTTGTTGTGGACAATTCTTGAATGTATTTGAAAACAATTTGGCTTCCCTTTTTGCAGACCATTGAGTGCCCAATTCAAATTTTGAACTAAAAAATAAAAACAATTTCAAAGCAATTTGAACTGGACAATTTGAAAGCAATTTGGCACTCAATGGTACCCTGAATGGTATTTGAAAGCAATTTGGCTTCCCTTTTTGCGCACCATTGACTGTGCCCAATTCAAATTTTGAACTATAAAATAAAAACAAAACAAATAACCCATTTGAAGAAACAAAAAACTTTGCTGCTGCTTTGCTTTATTTGTGGACAATTCTTGAATGTATTTGAAAGCAATTCGGCTTCCTTTTTTACAGACCATTGAGTGCCCAATTCAAATTTTAAACTATAAAATAAAAACAAAACAAATAACCCATTTGAAGAAACAAAGAAATTTGTTGCCGCTTTGCTTTGTTTAACTTGTTGCTGCTTTCCTTTGTTTGTGGACAATTCTTGAATGTATTTGAAAGCAATTTGGCTTCCCTTTTTGCAGACCATCGAGTGCCCGTTATAGATTTGCAGATCATCGAGTGACCAAGTAGAGTTTCAATGTTGTATGAGCTCATTTGATGAATTTTAAAAAACAACTAAAACTTTCAATGTTGTATTGGAGAGATTGATAAAATTTTAAAAAATTAAGTCCATAAACTAAATTTATAATTTTAAAAGTCGAAAGATTAAATCCTCATTTTTAAATGCTTAAATTAAATTGGTATGACCTCAACTAGTTTTTAATTTTTGAAAATTAAGCCTACAAACAATTTCTCCACTTCTAAATTTTTTTGCTTTGTTACATACTTTCTACCAATATCTTCCTCCATTTCTAAACATCTTATTGCTTACATTGTGTTCGGATTGATGAAGGACATGTTTGGATTCACTTTCTAAGTTCTTAAAGTATTGAAGTGTGTTTAGTTTTTGAATTAGAGTTAATTATGATTCTATAATTATTTAAAAATTAATTGATTATTGATAATGAATTTTAGTTTTCTTTAAAAGATTACTTTGATCCACTTGAAAAACTAGAACATGTAGGTATTGATATCAGTTCAATGGCTTTTGTTGCTCTAGTATTACTTTCATTAGTTCTGTGTTAATTTGGTTTTCTGAATGAAAAATTTCATGCCTAAGATAACTTAATGCACAAATGTAGTTGAAGAGTTATAATTTGTCTTACTTTCTTCAAGTTTGTGATATTGTAAAGCTAGAAATGACTAGTTGTATGTATTGAAAACTTGTTCGTTGTCCCACACCTTTTTTTTTAAGTTAGATCATTGCTCATCATCTTTTCTTACTAGATTTACAATTATGGATAAAGGTATTATTAATATGGGGTGGATGGTAGTTTTGATGAAGTTTTGGAAATGGAATTTGTGAAATTGTTCATATTGGGCTGACTGTTAGAATTATGTTCCTTATATTCTTTTAGAAATGTTCATATGGGTCTGTCCATATTCTTCTAGTTAACTTAGAAAATCCTTTGTGGAGTTGTAAAGTTTTATAATGACAATGTTGAAGAATGTTATTTTTTGTCAAAGGTATTGGAGGAAATTTTGGTTTATAAGATTGAAAATGTGTTTAGTTGTTTATTTGGTTTGATGGATATTTGTCATAATATAATACATCATATGTGATTGCTGGACCAATATACAGGAACAATTTGTAGGTAAACATCTATATTAAATTTTTTTAAAATTTAACAAACATACTTGATGAGTTAAATGTGTCAAGATATAGATATATTTGACAAGTGGAAATTGTCAAGAAGTTTTGTACTTGACACTTTATTCTTATCAAGAACACCTATATTCTTGACATTTTTGAAGTATCAAGTAAAGTATTTCTTGAAAAGTTTCACATATCAAGTGAAACTGTTCTTGATGTTTTTTATTTATCAAGAATGCAAATATTTTTTTACATTTCAAACTTGTCAAGTGTCACTCTTCTTGACATTTTTCCTAGTCGAGAACATCCACATTATTGACACTGGACTCCTTGACGGTTTTTAAAATGTCAAGAAAAGTGACACTTAACATTAAAAAAACGTCAAGAAACACTGTTTTTGTAGTAGTGTCGAGACTGTTTTCGCCAGACGAGAACAAAAAGTTAGATTTACTGGAAAATGGTTAGAAGTACGAATCTTAGTCACCAATGCCATCTGTCACACAGACCACAATCCAAATATTCAACTCAACAATCAAATAGGCAAAACAACAACAAAACACACACATAAATTTGGAATCTGTCTTAAATCTCGGTGAAGAACTCGGTGGAAAACTCGTCTGAGATCGTGTCATAATAGTGAAGAACTCGGGCCATTTACACCAGTGTGCCATGAGATTAGGGTTTTGGTCCCATTCTATAAAAGAACTCAGGGATGAGCTCAAGCCACATTTACCCCAAGATTCTATACAAAATGCCCAAAACTCAAATGGTCTTACATCCAATCTCGGTACGCATCCAAACAATCTCGGCCCCACTTTATTGAATCTCGATCGAGATTCAAACATATTCAATCGAAATAGCATGTATTGTATCCAAAAATTCATCAATAACAGACAACATACACAAAAAAGGAACAAATATTGCAAGAAAAATATACCTTTCTTGGCCTTTTGGCTAAGATCAAGTGTAGTATCTGTTTGTATCAGTTTAATATTGCAAGAAAAATAATATCCAACCCAGATTTCTCATATATTTTAGGTACATTCTAAAACCCTAGCCCAACTCTAATTTAAAATGAAACAATATACTTAAAGAAGGAAATAGTGAAATACCTCTAAAATAAGTAAGCTTAGGATGCAAATAACCGTGGGGAAGGAAAATTTCAAAGTGAAAGCAGGGATATCTTGGGCGAGATGAGGACCTGGATCGCCGGAATGGTTTCAGTGTATATGAAAGGGTTTTCTAAAGCAGGGGTATTTTCGCCCTTTCAAATGTGAAAAGTAAAAGGAGGTTATTTTGGACAATTTCCCAATTTTGTTCTAAGAATCGGTTGAGATCTGGAATTGTCCATCTCTGCCTTCTAGATCTATCGAATGCGTATGTCTAATGTTCAATTATTGACCTTTTTTTCTCTCTATTTTGATGCAGTGTTGTTGATAATAAGTTGGTTGAAGGAAGATGGGTGGTGGGTTTAGAGTCCTTCATCTGGTCAGGCCGTTCCTTTCATTTCTCCCTGAGGTGCAGAGTGCCGATCGGAAAATTCCATTCAGAGAGAAGGTTATTTATACTGTCATCGCCCTTTTCATCTTCTTGGTATGCAGCCAGCTTCCTCTGTATGGGATTCACTCCACCACGGGTGCAGATCCGTTTTATTGGATGCGTGTGATCCTCGCTTCCAATCGTGGTACTGTCATGGAGCTTGGGATCACCCCCATTGTCACATCTGGGATGGTGATGCAACTCCTGGTTGGGTCCAAGATTATTGAAGTCGACAACAATGTGCGGGAGGACCGTGCTCTCTTGTAAGTTCTTATATAAATTCACGATCTATTTGTCGATTTACCGTGCTTGCTGATTGTTGGAGCTAGTAGATGGAAATATTATTCAATATGGGTTGGCAATTTTACAACTACTTGTTTTGACCATGCATCCTCCTGTTGCGTTCATTGAAGATTTTTTCCCCGTAGTTGTTCCATTTCCAATCGTGCCCTGCAGTAGTTTTTCTAAGTTGTCATAGAAGTTTGTTTGCCAACATTTTTTTAATCTACTTATAAATTTTTTTTAGAATCACAGCCCACATTAAATACTTGGTTTGAATAAATATCTGTCATAGAAGTTTGTTTGCCAACAATAGAATCACAGCCAACATGCTATAGTTTATTTTCTGTAAGTCATGCGTATTGGTGAACAATGATGACTTGAATTACTATGGCTGCCTTTCTTGTTGATTAGTATGATGATATCTATTATAATTTACTGACCAATGGTTAATTTCTTTGGTTTCTATTGTTTTTCTATAGTTTGTAGCATTTCATTTTCCTAGTGTTATTATTATTCTAGCTGATTGTGAATGCATTGATTCTTTACAATAATATTTCCTTTTTGAGATTCGAGATACCATATTGATAATATGATTTCTTTTCTGTTCCACATTCACCTGTATTCTAATTTAATATGTATATATCTTTTTCCAATTATTTTCCAATCAGAAATGGTGCACAAAAATTGTTGGGCATCCTGATAGCCGTTGGTGAGGCAGTTGCTTATGTTCTTTCGGGAATGTATGGTAGCGTCAGCCAACTTGGCGTGGGAAATGCTATTCTTATAATCGTTCAGCTGTGCTTTGCTGGTATTGTTGTCATATGCTTGGATGAGCTTCTCCAGAAGGGATATGGTTTAGGATCTGGAATTTCCCTCTTCATAGCAACCAACATGTGGTAAGTTCTCCTAACCTTTCTGTCATCCTTTCTCATCAAATTTATGTGTTTACATATTTTTGGTCACACTATCATTAATGGACTTTTCAAAATTGTCTGGATTTTGCAGTGAGAATATTATTTGGAAGGCATTTAGTCCGACCACCATTAACAGTGGAAGAGGAGCTGAATTTGAAGGAGCTGTCATTGCATTATTCCATCTGCTGATTACCCGGACAGACAAGGTTCGTGCATTGCGGGAAGCATTCTATAGGCAGAATCTTCCTAATGTGACAAATCTGCTTGCTACAGTTTTGATCTTCTTAATTGTTGTCTACTTCCAAGGGTTTCGGGTGGTTTTGCCTGTGAGGTCAAAGAACTCTCGTGGGCAACAGGGTTCTTACCCAATTAAGCTTTTCTACACCTCCAATATGCCAATTATCCTTCACTCTGCTCTTGTTTCCAACCTTTATTTCATCTCTCAGGTAAGTTCATTTTTCTACATTGATGCAAAACTGATATTCACTTGCCAATGCCTCCTCCTAACTGATTGCATGGAATTGTATCTGCAGTTACTGTACAGGAAGTACAGTGGGAACTTTCTGGTGAATCTTCTGGGTATATGGAAGGAATCTGAGTATTCAAACGGCCAATCCATCCCTGTTGGTGGCCTTGCTTATTACATCACCCCACCATCAAGGTAATATCCTTAGTTCCTGCTAATGACCCCCACTCTCCCACCATCCCGAAGAAAACTATATAGAGAAAAAAATGTACTCTATATTGCCTATCATCTATGTGTTCTTTTTGTGTAATATGTGCTGTTTCTTCTTTCAGCTTAGCTGATATGGCAGCCAATCCCTTCCATGCTTTGTTCTATCTTGTTTTTATGCTATCAGCATGTGCACTCTTCTCAAAAACTTGGATTGAAGTTTCTGGTTCCTCTGCCAAAGATGTGGCCAAGCAGCTGAAGGTATGATTTGGTCCTATGTGCTTTCTTTCAGTGAAATATCAAATTACATCCTTCTAGCTTTTGTCATATTTATTCCACTTGTGTTAAAATGAAAAGTCTGCTCACTGTAGTTTAAGAATCGAAGGTGTAGAACTTTCGATTGAGTGATTCCTGATTTGCCAATGCTTTGATTTGATTTGCAGGAACAACAAATGGTCATGCCTGGACACCGTGAATCTAACTTACAGAAAGAGTTGAACCGTTACATACCCACAGCTGCAGCATTCGGAGGAATGTGCATTGGTGCATTGACCGTGTTGGCTGATTTCATGGGAGCAATCGGTTCTGGAACTGGAATTTTACTTGCAGTGACAATTATCTATCAATATTTCGAGACCTTTGAGAAGGAGAAAGTCAGCGAACTGGGTTTGTTTGGTTTCTAAACTTTTTTTCATTTCAGTTTAATTTATACTTTGGTGGTGCCAAAGAGCTCCCTGTCAATTTTGGTGCCTAGGGATTTTCACAAGTCTTATGGTTAAAAAATCTTATGATCTTAAGTTGAAGAACCAGGTATAACTCTAGCTTTCTTTCACTGTAAGAGCACAGATAATTTCATCTTGAGATGAGACTCTGAATCTCCACGCCTTCTCTTTTGCGCTTCTACTTTCGTGTTCATTTTTCTTTTTTCCGCAACAACAATACAGTAGAGTTAACAGAAAAAAAGGAGTCGGGTTTATATGTTAGCTATAGGTGGTTATTGTCTGAACTCTAAAGGCGTGTGGTAGCTGAAATGTCCAATTGTTGGTCAGATTAGGAAAGCAAGCTACCGTGTTTGTAGGTTTTTGAAGTTCCAAATTTTCAATTTGTAACACTTTGGATTATTTCTTTTGCCTTTTCTTCCTTATGTGGAACAATTGGTATTTAGAATCATTTCAATTACATATATTATTGTTACTCTTTTTCTTTAGCTGCATTCATTTGTTTTTTTTTTTTTTTTTTTTTTGAATAATTACTACTATCCTTCCAGCTTTTGAAGATCTAATAAAGGGCTGGCTTAGTGAATGATTTCATTTGCGTCTTTCTGTTGACTGTTGATTGCTGGCATTCCTTTACTGAATTTCATTGTGGTGAAATCAGAAATGTACAGCAAAATCTCATCCTTTTTTATTCAAATTACGACCTATGTATATATGATACAGAAGAGGTGAGAAAAATAAGGAAGATCATAATAGTGGTACAACGAGATACAATGGGGAAGTTACAAGTAGATTCATCGAATATTGTTTAATGACAACAATGACATTTTAACACCGTGGTTCATATTTGCCGTTGTGTTTAGGGGCTTTGGAGCACATTTTCCAGGAAATGGAAAAACAATCATAATAATTTATTAAATTCGGTTAAAGATTGACCAAATCGTTGACTGCACCTTGGTTTATTTTAAATCTTCATCCTTAGTTTTGAGGTTAAAAATTCTTTGTTAAGAAAACCCATTTTTTTATCCCATCCTTAGATTGTGAGCTCTTTCATAGAGATAATAGAGAATAGAGAATGCATTTTTTATCCCATCCTTTTAAGGGCCTTTTTAACACATAATTTAAATAAATAGATCTAATTATATAATTATGTTAACTTTTTTTATTTTTTATTTTTTACCGGATTAGTCTAATGGACAATTATTTTACTCGAAAGTTTGACCCAATTTATATTCCGCATTCCTTACCATTCACTTTTTCTTTAAAAAAAATCTTTTAATTATATTAATACGCTTTTATTAACTTCCTAAAATGGTTTAAAAAATCAAATGGAATAAATGAATCAAAACCAACATTTTAAAAAATTAAATGGATCATAAAAATGGAAAATTGACCAATACGAACTCTTTAAGAAATTAAATAGATCAAAATGAACGTTCCAAAAGTATATAAACTAAATGAATAAAAGTAGAAAGTGTAATGATTAAACTAGACCGTTTAAAAACACAAGAAACAATGAAATGATTCAAATGTACGAGAATTAAAAATAATATTTAAACAACAAAAATATTATGTCGATTTGAGACCACCACTAGAAACTTTTCTTTAGAAATAGGGCTCATTTGATTGATTCACTAGGGGTTTCTTGATGGGAAAGGTCCTTAAATCCACCAGAAGCAAATCCCTTAAAAAATCAAAGTATAAATCTAAATCATTTATTTGGAAACAAACAATAACTATAAGATTATTGGAATCATCAAATCTTTTTAATAATTATATTGTGTGTTCCAATCAGATGCATGCATACTCTCAATCACTTTGACACCCCATGATTATGACTTTCTCACCTAAGCCCTATATATATTATATATTCAAAAGAAAATCCCATTAAACAAACTTTCCTTAATTTTTGGTTTTAACTATTGCGGAAGTGAAATTGATTTATTTTTTCTTTTTATTAAATATACTAAAATAAAATATCTCAAAACTTTAAAATATATGTCAATTATATCTTTGAATTTAGAAATCCGTTAAAATATGTACTCTAGAAGAGTTTTTCGTTAAAATAAGAAGGAAATTGGAATGATAGATATGTATAAAAATGAGAAGGTATCTATTATATCATTCTTAACATTATTCACATAAATTGAGATGATAAAGGAATATGCAAGACAATAATAATGTAAACGATTTTAATGATGTATTTTGAAATGAAATCAATGATGATGGCGATCTAAATCTTTATGTAATTGTAAATAATATCGTCTATTCATGATTTTTTTTTTTTTTAAATTAATCATTATAAAGTTTATAATGTAATTTTTTAAGTTCAAGAATAAAAATGAAAATTTTGGAAGCTTGGAAGTATAATTGAAACTTTTCCAAACTTTTAGAAATATTTGGTATAAACTTTTAAAATTACCATGCATTCGATTTTAAGATGATAGAAGCTTGAATATATTTTCAGCCAATACCCTCTGTGGAAAGTGAGAGGCCCATTTATATGGTGGCATCCACCTACCTTTTATTTATTTATTTGTTCAAATTTTAATTAAGAAAAGAAAATCATTCTATTTTCTCAATTTTGATTCTAATTTTTGTTTGTCCCTACCCTTCAAAATTTTGTAGTTTTGGCCTTAGTTTTATTTTTAACTTTCGTGTTTTGAGTTTAATTTTCATTTAATTTATAGATTTCAGTTATTTACACTCTTCTCTCAAGTTTTTACCAAGAATTACTCTAAAATATGTTCAATTTTTTTACACCATATGTGGGATGGGAGATCGAACTTTTGATCTTGAATTAATCTTACAAATGTAAACCACGTTTACTTGGGAAAACATAATAAATCAATAGTAGTATGAAAAGTGAGTCTCATTTGATTATGTTTGTTGTTGTCTACCTGTGCTCAGTAATCATAATCAAATGCAAGACCTATTTTCAAATTTATAATTGAAGAATACAATCCAATTGAAATGCGGAGGGCGATCATTTCGATTGCATTTTAAAATTACATGAAACTAAATGATCGATATCCTTACTATTATCCTCACGATTATAGTTACAGTTACTACTGTTATATTATGAGAAATATGAATCTGTTGCATTTACTGATATTGTTACCGTTACCGTTTGACCAAAGACAGTAACGGTGGCAGTAACAATAATAGTAAATGTGATAGATGTATAATTCTCAGTAAACGAAATCAAAGCAATCCAATTACGTTTGCAATTGTGATACTTTTCAATTACATAATTTTTCATTACATATTGGTTAACGTAGCCTTAATATTGAACTCAAGGCGAATCTATTAAATTAAAGGAGACTCCTCAAATAGTGGCGTTCTACATTTATGTATATTGTTCTTCATTAAATATTAAAAAAATGTGCTTTTATATTAATTAAAAGAGAGGAAAAACCATAGGATACAAAATTGGAAAGTTTGGAATTGGAATACCTTTCAGCCCATAATTTTTTTACTTCCCTTACAACCCCACATTGTATGAATTCCATTTTCCGGATGATTATAACAAATTAGGGAAATATTTTTTTTTATCCTTAGATTGCGAGTCTAATTTCTATTTAGTCCCTAGGTTTAAAAAATGTTATATGTCTAGTCCATAAATTTTGAATTTGGTTACAATTTAGTGTCTAGGTTTGAAAATATTACAATTCTATCTTTGATATTTGAGTTTTGTTTCGAGATGGCCTCTAGATTTCAAAATTTATATTTTTAACATCGATTTTTCATTAAACACTCATTTTTGGTCATTAATGTCAATGTATGTTAATAACTTTAAAATAATTATAATGAATTAAGTTTCACTATTTTTCATCATTTTTTAAATTTTCACTTCATAATTATTTAAAATTAATTAAGAGACGTTGACACCAATAATTCAAAGTGAGTATTTAATGAAAAATCGATGTTAAAAATATAAAATCTTGAACCCCAAAGATCAAATTGAAACAAAGCTAAAATCTCAATGGTAAAATTGCAAAATTTTGAAACTTAAGGATTAAATTGAAACCAAATTCAAAACTACTAAATGTATAACATTTTGAAATCTAAAAACTAAATAGAAACGAGGTCCAAAACCTAGGAACCAAAAAAATATTTTTCCCAACAAATTAACAAGTCGGGCATTCGCAACTTGGAAGCTTACCATTAACTTCCTCCACTATAATACTTCAAAGATAATATATTCTTTTAATTAAATACTTTATCCAAGGAGGGATACTTGTTTTCTTTAAAGCAAAATTTCATTTTAATCCTAATTTTTTTTTTTTTTCTATTTTTATATCTGGTCTTTAGATTTTAAAATGTTATATCTTTATTTTGAATTTTAAATTTAATTTCTATTTGTTTTTTTAATTGCAAAATGTTACATTTTTGTTCTTAGTCTTGAGTTTTATTTCAATTTCGTTTGTAGGATTTTGAGATTTATATTTTTAACTTTAATTTTTCATTAAATACTCACTTTTAGTCTATAATGTTTCTTTAGTACAATAGGAGTAGGAGAATTCGAGCCACATACCTTTTAGTCACTAACATATTTATATAGTTATTGAGCTAAGTTCATTATGACCAGTCTGTGATGTTAATATCTATTAATTAATTAAATTAGTTTTGTAAAATTTGTATCACCATTAAATTTAATTTAAAAAAAATCACATTATAATTGTTTTAAATCATTTAACTTAAAAGTTAAAGTCAAATAATAAAGTAAACCTTAGTAAAAACTTAAAAAGGAAAAATTGTAAAGGATTGAATCTATAGATTAAACGAAAATTAAATTCAAAACACAAAAGTTGATAATAAAACTAGGGCCA
This sequence comes from Benincasa hispida, assembly GCF_009727055.1. Classification (NCBI taxonomy): domain Eukaryota; kingdom Viridiplantae; phylum Streptophyta; class Magnoliopsida; order Cucurbitales; family Cucurbitaceae; genus Benincasa; species Benincasa hispida. Next base: position 74,391,295 of record NC_052357.1, on the reverse strand, counting down.
AAACTACAAAATTTTGAAGGGTAGGGACAAACAAAAATTAGAACCAAAATTGAGAAACTATAATGATTTTCTTTTCTTAATTAAATTTTAAATAAATAAATAAACAAAAAGTAGGTGGATGCCACCATAGAAATGGGCCTTCACTTTCCACTAAAGGTATTGGCTAGAAATATATTCAAGCTCTATCATCTTAAAACCGAATGCATGGTAATTTTAAAAGTTTATACCAAATATTCCTAAAAAGTTTGAAAAAGTTTCAATTATATTTCTAAACTTCCAAAATTCTCAATTTTACTCTGAACTTAAAAATTACATTTTAAACTTTATAACTGTAAATAATAATTAAAAAAATCATGTGTAAAATATATTATTTACAATTATATAAAGATTTAGATTGTCATTATCATTGATTTCATTTCAAAATATATCATTAAATCGTTTACATAATCATTGTCTTACACATTTCTTTATCATGTCAATTTATGTGAATAAATGTTATGAATGATATAACACATACCTTCTCATTTTTATACATATCTATCATGCCAATTTTCTTCTTATTTTAACGAAAAAGTCTTTTAGAATATATATTTTAACAAATTTCTAAATTCAAAGACATAATTGACCCATTTTAAAATTTTGAGATATTTTGTATAATGTTACTTTAGTATATTTAATAAAAAGGAAAAAAAGAAATCAATTTCACTTCCCCAATAGTTAAAACCAAAAATTAAGAAAAGTTTGTTTAATGGGATTTTCTTTTGAATATTTATAGGGCTTAGGTGAGTAGTCATAACATGGGGTGTCAAAGTGATTGAGCATGCATGCATCTTATTAGAACACACAATATAATTATTAAAAAGATATTATCATTCCAATAATCTTATAGTTATCGTTTGTTTCCAAATAAATGATTTAGATTTATATTTAGATTTTTGAAGGGATTTGCTTCTGGTGGATTTAAGGACCTTTCCCATCAAGAAACCCCTAGTGAATCAATCAAATGAGCCCTATTTCTGAAGAAAAGTTTCTAGTGGTGGTCTCAAATCACCATAATATTTTTGGTTTAAATATTATTTTAAATTCTTGTGCATCTAAATCATTTCATTGTTTCTTGTATTTAACGGTCTAATTTGGTCATTATACTTTCTACTTTTATTCATTTTAGTTCATGTATTTTCGGGAACATTCATTTTGATCCATTTAATTTCTTAAAGTGTTTGTTTTGGTCCATTTTTCATTTTTATGATCCATTTAATTTCTTAAAGTATTCGTTTTGGTCCATTTAATTCCATTTTTATGATCCATTTAATTTCCTAAAGTGTTTGTTTTGGTCCATTTAATGCCATTTTTATCTTATTTCTTCATTTTAGAAGATTTCATTTATTTTCTTCTATACTCCCAGTAAAAATTGATCATCTCCTTATTGACATATGTAAAAGAAACTGAGCTAAACAATTACCTTTAAACTTCAAAACTGAAGTTATAATTCATCTACACTTATTACAAGAAAACAGAAAGTTGTTACTATTTGTTGAAAAAATAAATAATCTGAAAAAGTTGTTTTTTAGCTTACCTATTTTGTAACCTCCTTACAAACATATATGTGTATATAAAATAGATTTGGAAGGAAAAATGGAGATGACATAAAAGATTTGAAAAGATATGAAACACCTTAAAAAATCTCTTGAATAAAAGAATAAACTCATACTTTTAACAATGGATGTAGGTCTATTAGATCGAACCACTATAATCCTTGTGTAGATCTTCTTCTTCTCTATTCATCTCATAAGTTGCATGCTCATTTTCTTAAAAAATTTCTTCTTCGATCTACGTGAAATGACCAAGAACAAGAGAGAGAAGTTAGAGAGTTTTAGAACCCTAAGTGAGGGAATGAAATTGACAGAATGAGGAGATAAAGTTGATTACCTGAAATTTTTAATCAATTTGTTTTTCTTTGCTATGTGGCGGAAGGTAAATCACATATGAAAATTTCATGTCTTTGTTTCTAAACCAGATAAAGTGGTACTCTTCTTATTGAGCTTCTGTAAAGAAAGGAAATCCTATTAAAGAAGACCCATTTGTTATAACAACTGCTACCAGAGCTAGTTTTTTAAGAATGCTCCAAGAAAGCTCCAAGATTCCTCAAGAAACCTGTCAAGAACATCAAGAAAGGTGGAGAAATTCACAGAAAATGGGGATTTTCAGCTGTGGATGAAGAGAATTCAGGCTTTTCTGGCTTCACAGAAGGCTTTAAGGGTTCTTAATGATCCTAAATCCTTGCCTGAAACTCTCACTGAATCAGAAAGATAGAATATGGAGCAAGTGGCTTATGGAACACTGATCTTGAATATTTCAGCACTAAAATATGAAATATGCTTGATGACCAAGGTTCTGTGTTTGTTGGGAAGAATGGAAGCCTAGAGATTTCAAAGGATGAAAGACCTATCTTTAATGGGGTGAAGTTTAATGGGCTGTACTTATTGAAAAATGTTTCATTGCCAGCTTAAACACTTGTAGCACAAAAGCTTAAAGAGGGTGAGATTGATTTATGGCATAGAAGACTCTCACATATAAGTGAGAGGGGAATTCAAGAGCTACAACAACAGGGGTTGATCAAGTCAACGGGTACTAAGAGGCTGAATTTATGTGAACACTGTATCTATGGGAAGTCTAAGAAACAAAAGTTTATGAAGGGGACTCATAAAACCACTGAAATCCTAAGCTACATACATGTTGACCTGTGGGGACCTACAAGATTCCTTCATGGAGTGGTTCAAGGTATTTTCTTTCTCTAATAGATGATTACTCAAGGAAAATTTGGGTGTTTTTGCTAAAATCCAAAGACCAAACATTTGACAAATTTAAAAATTGGAAATATATTGTTGAGAATTAATCTAGTAAGAAAGTAAAATACTTAAGGACAGGTCATCAACGAGAACACAACCTATGAGGTATGAGAGAAGTTAAAGAAGTTCTATATGAAGAAGGATGGTGCCTAACAAGCTATGTGTGAGGGAGAAATTGTTTTCCTTCAAAATGAGTTCTTCAAAGTCCTTAAATGCGAATCTTGATAAGTTCAAGAAACTCACAAATGAGTTCGCTCAAACAAGGGACAAACCGGAAGAAGACAATGAGGTAACAATTTTGATAAGCTCTCTACATGAGAGTTATAAAGATGTGAAGGCAGCATTGAAATATGGAAGATATTCAATTTCTGTTGATAATGTAATCATAGCCTTGAGAAGTAAGAAGCTAGAGCTTAAAGTTGAATATAAGGGCAGTGGTGACGTCGAATCACTATTTACAAAAGTAAAATATTTCTCAAGAAAGGGGAAATCTAACTTTCATAAGGTAATCGTGCACAGAGGGATAAATCTATTATGAAATATTTCTTTTGCCATAAAGAAGGACATTTCAAAAGAAATTGTCTTGACAGAAAGAAGAAAGCATACGGAAAGGATTTCAAAAGGCTAAAGGAATATGAGAGAGGAGATGTTTCTATTGGGGTATTGGGATTAATGGCCTAAAGTCTCGTGTCCTGTAGTTTGTAAACAGTTTGTACGAACGCTTATGATGTATAATATATGATATTTTATTTCACATCTTGATTTTGCTCAGTTGATTGTTTTATTTGCTTTACCACAAACCAATAAACCTAAAATCCCCAGTTATCTTGATGTAACTTAAGCATGTATGTGGTGACATACAAGTGGATCATGTTTTGAGGGATAACCAAAATGGTCTGTAGTATATAGATATAAGAGGGAAACTTATCTTGGTAATGCTATGGATGCGGCCTACTTTATGGAATAGTTACAAGTGTTGTGACTTGTCATAGATGGTTTGATCCTGATCATTCATGTAGGAGACATGCGAGCAGGGGCGTCCTATACAAAGAGTTTGTATAAGACCTGACCACAAAGTGTTAACGCCTTGTTATATAACACCGTTCATGACAGACTTCACTTCACTAGGATGACCATAGGTAATATGACCTCAATCTTAAGTGAGTTGGGAACTTCTGCCATTGAGGGCAGTCTTTTGATTTGCATGGGTGCAGTGGCCAGGTCGCCGACTCAAACTTACTACTTTGGGGATTCGTCTGATTTGGGAGCTGGGAACTTAGCTACACAAGTTGGAATTCACTCTTTCTCCATTGCAGGGGCAAGTAGATAGATAACTCCCTTAGGGGTTGATTTCAAGGCTTGAACGATGTGGCGCAACATACCTTCTCTTGGCCCGAGAGGTGTTCACACATAGTTGGACTATGTTGTATTGTTCATTAGAGGAATCAGTGGTACTTAAGAAGTGAGATGTAACTACATGGACAAAACGGTAAATTGGCCCAATTGTACTTACGAGCATCTATGAAGGGTCATCGTACTCATGATTGGTTATATCCGATGGGCATAGAAATATATCTGTGGTAAGAAGAGTTCAGCTATTGGTCTTTAGTGGAATGCCTGACAGTTAACAGATGGTGGATCTCGTGGCTAAAGAGTTTAGTCAATTATTCACGTACTGTTGGAGCTTCGAGCCATAGGTCCATAAGGTCCCCTTGGTAGCTTAGATAAAGTTGAGAGTCAGTTTTTGGGTCAGTTTGAAATGTTCAAATTGATAAGAGGGAGTTCGATTATATACGATATAATTGAATTGGGTAATTATATATGATATGATTGACTAAATGTATGAGATACATTATTTTGGAGGAAATTGGATATAAATATGATTTATATCAAGTAGAGAAGAAAACACTCAAGTAGATATATGATATCAAAATATAGGTTAAGAATATAATATGATTATACTCATTATTTAATTAGTTAGGTGGTTATGAGATAATTGGCCGAGAATTTCTCCAGAATCATGCGAAAGTGGGAAGATCAAATTCAGTTCTTGTAACTGAAGAATAAATTTTGTAAGGTACGCAAGAAAATCGCTCATGGTGTGAATCCTTACGATTGCTTAGCGTTGAGAGCCTATACGATAGCATCCATTGTCCTAAACGATCGTACACCAGCGTACTAAACTATCACCACGCGATATCTAAATCGCTTAAGTTTACTACACGATCGCTTAGCGTGTCGAGCAGACCTAAACGATCGTTTACCATTTGCTAGACGATCGCTTAGCAAAACTTATACGATCGTGTACCTTTTTCTAAACGACAAGCACCCGACTATACAATAGCCTTCTACTATCTCCCACTTGCTTGTTCGTATTACACGATCGTCTTTTCCTCCTCCCTCTACCAATTCCATCAAAGTCCACCCTTTGGATTCTCACTTTGAGAATACCGAGGGCTTCGAGTGGTGGTGTCATTCCCAGTTGCTGTTGGTTCGTGCGCTGCCGATAATGTAGATGACCGTGGTGCTGTTAGGCGACTATTTGCTTGGTGATAAGAAGCTAGAGGAGTTCGCTTCTGTTGGACTGAGTTTGATTAAAGATTGTCTTCAACTGGTTCGTTTACTCGGTATTTTTTTTATTTTAATTGTTAAAGCATGCTAGTAATTAGTGTAACAATGCATATCTATTTATTAGAATGTATGTGTGGTAATTCTGTCACAATGAAATCGGAAAGATCTGCTTCCGCTCATGGATTCTCTTGTATCAGAGTTCCTTCAATTGATATCGGAGCCAGGTTACTGTTCCAATTTCATTGATGCAAAGAACTGCATATGCATTTGCAGTGGGTACAACATATCTACTCTCTGTTTAATTGTTAAATTGTTTGTGGATGTGCGGATTAATGGAGTTTTCTGGGATGAAGCCTTGGTTTGATTAATTCTTTTGCATTTTCGATTAATTGTAAAGACCTCTGCATTTTTGGGCATAATTAATTATTATCGAGTCTTTAATTCAAAGTTAGTTTTAGTCTTGAGTTGTTCGTGAAGAAGTTTAGAGCAAGGGTTGTTGTTCTTCGAGGAAGAAGACGATCAAGAGTTGATCGGGTCGTGTAGACGATGGGGTAAGTGATCGCTGAGTATCAGATGCTCGAGTGTTGTTTAACGCGTGCGCGCACTAGACAATCGTTTAGATCAGCAAGCTTAATCGCTTAGTACCTAACTAAACGATCGCAGAGTAACGCACAGTAAATCGTTTACCTCTTCGCTGCGTTAAGTGATCGCCTAGAAAATCAGGCTTCGCAACCTCGTTGTCGTCTAAGTGATTGTTTAGCTTTTTGGCGCTATCGTCTAGTGTGCGCTAAGCGATCGTTTACCTGTGGTGTTTACTAAACAATGGAGCTTCACTCGGCGGTTCAAGACCCAGTTCGCCTGTGAACCGGTTTGCTTGATGAAAAATGTAATAGATATAATTATTTCATTTTGGTTTTGTAAAGGTTCATCCCAGTCTATTAATCTTTTGTTATTACATGAGATGTATGGTTATTTATATTTCATATGGTGTGCACATATAGTAAATCCCACCTTAGGTTATGCATTGGTCATGCATCATCTCTTTATTGTAAATGTTATAATTTAGAGAAGCATGATTTAATTCTGTAAGAGCATGCTTATGCATCATATAATATAATAATTATATTTATGCATGCATAAAATGCATTGACATGCATCATCTTTATATTATAATTGTTATAGTATAAGGGTGTATGGAAGGCATATTTGCATGGTTATTACGCGTATATAAAAGTTATGTATAGTAATGACCAGACATTGCATGAAGCATGACACATAGGTTTCTTTATAAGCGTTACAAACACCTAGTTATGTGCAATATTTTTTAGTTGTTTCTTTTTACAGGTTAAAGAGAAATTAGAACTAAAAGTAATAAGAAAGACATGCATGCTCACTTAGGTTTTAATTCATGGTTTTAAAATGTTTAAAACTTGAATGACATAGACCTAAGAGCACGTTTCTTATATGATTAACAACCCTCAGACTTTAATCTTTTACTCAGTTTAATAGGATTAAATTGACAAGGTTAAAGTGTAGCAAATCTATCTATAAGGGACCTTTTGTCTAAGGCCGGTTCTTGCTAGGCTGGGGTATTTAAGTTGACGGAAACGTAACACCCCTACCTGGGAACCTACCTAGAAAGGTAAATTAGATAGATTTGATGCATGCATGCAAGTTAAGGACAGTCCATTAAAGTGTTTAAATGTGACTACTTGAACTTGTTTATGTCATAGACAAAAGTTGTTTATGAGCGGACTTAAAAAGATAACTTAGACTAAAATCAGTAGCCGGATTGTCTAGTATAATGAGCCTTTAGGTAGAACATTCAGTGGGAGGTACTTGGGGCATATGATGCTTCATTTAAACCTTTCACGTTTCTCCTATATAGTCCACACTGTGAGATCTACCCTCGGCCTCGTGGTACCCTGGGAGTGTCCCTCTAAAGGATGGTATTTGGGTAGGTCAATATCAAGGTGGATGGAGAGAGTGTTCATAGTAAGTGGGAGCGAGAAGTGCGACAGCATATCCCTCGGTCTCCCTCGTTGGATTGAATTTAAGTTTCTAGGCATCGCTCGAGGCACCCTTGGAGTGTCCCCCTATAGGATGACAGTTTTGCACATTTCTTTATTTGATCTTTTGAAAGAGGATAAGGTTATTTAGTCTCTTGTCCTAATCTACTTCTTCCCTACGGTGGGCTCATTAGGGCTGGACTCTGACACCGAAAGTGAGGGGTCACACTTACGCGGAATTGTTAAAGGTTAACAGTTATGAACCAAATAAATGGTGGTTGTTAGGTTCAGTTCCAAGAGTTGGTTCTGCCTAATGGTTGAGAAGGTCTCATCCCAGTGAAGGGGCATCTGATCACCCCACCGGTGACGTTTGTCCTACCTCGCTGGGGCATCATTGCAAAATAGAAGTCTTTAATACTTAGGGTACTTGGAAACTGTTTTGCAAAATTAATTGGTTAAAATATGGTTTAGCAAAATCTAATAAAAGTTTTGTTCTCAACAACAAAATTTAAAAATGGCGACAACGACTTTAGCTTTGCTTAGCGCCGAGAAATTAACTCGCGATAAGTTTTTAACATGGAAACACATGATCACGACAATATTATTCATCGAGGATCTCATGTTTGCTCTTATAGAGGCCTGTCCTCCTATTCCAGCTCCGAATGCCGCTCGAAATGTTTGGGAGGCATACGAGTGATGGACACGAGAAAATGAGAAGGCCCGAGCCTATATCTTGGCAAGTTTTAATGACGTCTTGGCCAAGAAGCATGGGCCCACGGTCTCAGCGTGTGAGATCATGGAGCCCTGCGGGGAATGTTTGGACAACCATCTGAATAACTCAAACATGAGGCTCTTAAGTATATATGCAACTCCAAAATGGAGGAAGGCACCTCTGTTTGTGAACATGTGCTTAACATGATGGTCCATTTCAATGCAGAGGAGTTGAATGGGTCTACTATCGATGAGGGCAACCAGGTTACCGTAATCTTGCATTCTTTGCTGGAGAGCTTCCTGCACTTTGTTAGTAATGTGATTCTTAACAAAGTGAAATACACCCTTACAACTCTCCTCAACGAGTTTCAGACCTACCAATCTTTACTGAAAAGTAAGAAGAGGAAGAAGGATGAGGAAAATGTTGCTTCATCTTCAAGGACGTTCCATAGGGGTTTGACCTCAGGAACAAAGTCTGCACCTTCTACTTCTAACTCTGCAAAGGGGAAGAAGAAGGGTGGTAAGGAGAAAGGAAGGCGCCTGCTAACCCACCACTTGCCACCCCAAAAAGACGTCCACTGCCGGTTGAAAAGGGAAAATGTTTCCACTGCAATCAGGACGGACACTGGAAGAGAAACTGTCCTTGCTGGCTGAAGGAAAGGAAGGCCGCCAAGGCAGATAAAGGTAAATGTGATTTTACTTGAAACTTGCTTAGTGGAGAATGATGATTCTGCCTGGATAATTGATTCGGGCGCCACTAATCATGTTTGTTCTTATTTTCATGGTGTTAGATCGTGGCAACAACTGGAGGCTAGTGAGATGACGATGCGAGTAGGCATCGGGCATGTCATCTCAGCTATGGCAGTGGGAGGGATCCAGTTATCTTTGCAGAATAGGTTTCTTGTTTTAAATGATGTATATATTGTTCCTGAACTTAAGAGAAACTTGATTTCTGTAAAGTACTTGTTGCAATGTAAATACACTATTTCTTTTAATGTGGATAAAGTGTTTATTCATAAAGATGGTGTTAATATTTGTATAGTGTATCTAGAAAGTAACTTGTATGTGCTAAGACCGTTAGCCATAAGTTCCCTCTATAACACAGAATTGTTTAAAACTATCATAACTCAATCTAAACGTCAATGAATTTCTCCAAAAGAAAATGCCAACCTTTGGCACCTTCGATTAGGGCACATTAATCTCAATAAGATTGAGAGATTGGTGAAGAATAGACTTCTAAGTGAGTTAGAAGAAGATTCTTTACCAGTGTACGAATCTTGCCTTGAGGGTAAGATGACTAAAAGACCTTTTACTAGAAAAGATTATCGAGCCAAGAACATCTTGAATTAGTACATTCTGACCTTTGTGGTCCTATGAATGTACGAGCCCAAGGTGGCTATGATTATTTTATCAGTTTTACCGATGATTACTCTAGGTATAGGTATGTTTATCTTATGCAACGAAAGTCTGAATCCTTTGAAAAGTTCAAAGAGTTCAAGGCCGAAGTTAAAAACGCATTGGATAGATGGATTAAAACACTTCGATCAGATCAAGGTGGAGAGTTTTTGGACTCGAAATTCCAGAACTATTTGATAGAACATGGTATCGTTTCCCAACTCTCAGTGTCGGGTACACCTCAACAGAATGGTATAGTGGAGAGAAGAAATAAAACCTTGTTAGACATGGTTCGTTCGATGATGAGTTACGCTTCCTTACCGGACTCGTTTTGGGGTTTCGTAGTGGAGATTGCAGTATACATACTCAACTGTGTTCCTTCCTTGAGTGTTACAAGAACACCTCTAGAGTTGTGGAACGGGCGTAAAGCTAATTTACGTCACTTCTGCATTTGGGGTTGCCCTACACATGTTCTTGAGGCAAATCCCAAGAAGTTGGAACCACGGTCGAGGTTATGCCTCTTTGTAGGCTATCCCAAAGGTACACGAGGGGGGTATTTTTATGATCCATCGGAAAATAGGGTGTTTGTTTCCACAAACGCTACTTTCCTGGAGAAGGATCATATTAGGGAGCATAGTCCATGTAGTAAAGTCGTGTTGTGTGAACTTTCCAATGAAACTACTGAAACTTCAATAAGAGTTATTGAAGAGCCTGCTTTATCTGCAAAAGTTGTTGATGATAGTTTATTTGATAGGTCGGTTCCACCTCAAGATTTGAGGGAACCTCGACGCAGTGGGAGGGTTGCGAACCGCCCATTCACTATTTGGGTTTCACGAAAATCCTTGCTATGGTAGTAGATGGCTACGTTGAGGATCCGTTGTCTTATCAGAAGGCAATGAAGGATGTAGACTGGGATGAATGGGTCAAGGCCATGGATCTCGAGATGGAGTCGATGTACTTTACTCAGTAGTATTCTTAGTGTTGTATGTTGACGATATACTACTCATTGGGAATGATGTAGGTATACTGATTGCAGTTAAGAACTGGCTAGCGACCCAATTCCAAATGAAAGATTTGGGAGAGGCTCAGTTTGTTCTGGGTATACAGATCTTTCGGGATCGTAAGAACAAAGTCCTAGCATTGTCTCAGGCATCGTACATTGACAAGATGTTGCTCAAGTACTCAATGCAGAACTCTAAGAGGGGCCTATTGCCGTTCAGGCATGGAGTCACTTTGTCTAAGGACAAGTGTCCTAAGACGTCTCAAGAGGTTGAGGAGATGAGATGGGTCCCGTATGCATCTGTAGTTGGCAGTTTGATGTATGCGATGCTCTGTACTAGACCAGACATCTGCTACGCTGTGGGCATAGTCAGTAGGTATCAGTCTAACCCAAGCCAGGGTCACTAGACCGCAGTGAAAAACATCCTCAAGTATCTTTGGAGAACGAGGGATTACATGCTCGTGTATGGATCTAGGGATTTGATCCTTACTGGATACACGGATTGTGACTTTCAGACTGATAGAGACTCTCGTAAGTCCACGTCAGGGTCAGTCTTTACTCTTAAGGAGGAGCTGTAGTGTGGCGAAGTACTAAGCAGGTGTGCATCGCCGACTCTACTATAGAGGCGGAGTATGTAGCGGCTTGCAAAGCTGCTAAGGAGGTCGACAGGATCGACTGCGGTTGGACTAGGGCAAGTGGAAGATTTTCTTGTACTTGGCTTTTATGCCCTAGTTTATTATTTTTTACTACACCCCACTTCGCTTTAGGACAAGGGAGAGATTGTTGAGGTTGATGCCCTAAAGTCTCGTGTCTTGTAGTTTGTAAACAGTTTGTACGAATGCTTGTGATGTATAATATATGATATTTTACTTCACATCTTGATTTTGCTCAGTTGATTGTTTTATTTGCTTTATCACAAACCAATAAACCTAAAATCCCTGGTTATCTTGATGTAACTTAAGCATGTATGTGGTGACATACAAGTGGATCATGTCTTGAGGGATAACCAAAATGGTCTTAAATAAATATATATTAGTTAAAAACGGTTCGGTCCGGTTTCAAATTCGATTTTCGAAAGTGAAACCGAACCGAACCGAATTAATTCGGTTTCAATATTTCTTCAAACCGGATCGAATGAAATTTTTCGGTTTCATTGAATTTTTGGTTTGGTTCAGTTCGCTTTTTAGAAATGGTTCAATTTTTGCGGTTTGAATGACCACCCCTAATATGGTTATAGAAGGGAAACCTTATTCTGGTAACGCTACGGATGCGACCCGCTTTGTGGAATAGTTACAAGTGTCGTGACTTATCATAGATGGTTTGATCCTGATCATTCGTGTAGGGGACATGTGAGCGGGGGCATCCTTACAAAGAGTTTGTATAAGACCTGACCACGAAGTGTTAACGTCTCGTTATATAACACCATTCATGATAGAGACCTCACTTCACTAGGATGACCATAAGTGACATGACCTAAATCCTGAGTGTGTTGGGAACTCCTGCCATTGAGGGCGGTCCTTTGATTTGCATGGGTGCGAGTGGCCAGGTCACCAAATCAAACCTACCACTTTGGGGATTCATCTGATTTGGGAGCTGGGAACTCAGCTATACAAGATGGAATTCACTCCTTCCCTAATGTAGAGGCAAGTAGATAGATAGCTCCCTTAAAGGCTGATTCTAGAGCTTGAACGATGTAGCGCCACACACCTTCTCTTGGCTCAAGAGGTGTTCACACATAGTTGGACTATATTGTATTGTTCATTAGAGGAATTGGTGGTTCTTAAGGAGTGAGATATAACTACATGGGCAAAACGGTAAATTGGCCCGACTGTACTTATGAGCATATGTAAAGGGTCATCGTACTCATGATTGGTTATATTCGATGGACACAGAAATATATTTGTGGTAAGAAGAGTTCAGCTGTTGGTCTTTAGTAGAATGTCTGTCAGTTAACGAATGGTGGATCTCGTGGCTAAAGAGTTTAGTCAGCTATTCATGTACTGTTAGAGCTTCGGGCAATAGGTCCATAAGGTCCCCTTGGTAGCTTGGATAAAGTTGAGAATAAGTTTTTGGGTCAGTTTGAAGTGTTCAAATTGACAAGAGGGAGTTCGATTATATATGATATAATGAACTGGTTAATTACATATGATATAATTGATTAAATGTATGAGATACATTATTTTGGAGGAAATTGGATATAAATATGATCTATATCAAGTAGAGGAGAAAACACTATAGTAGATATATGATATCAAACTATAGGTTAAGAATATAATATGATTATATTAATTAACTAATTAATTAGGCGGTTATGAGATAATTGGCCGAGAATTTTTCGGAATCATATGAAAGTGGAAATATCAAATTCAGTTCTTTTAATGAAGAATAAAATGAGAATTTTTTTTCATTTTGCAAGGTACGCAAGAAAATTGCTCATGGTGTGAATCCTTACGATTGCTTAGCGTTGAGAGCCTATACGATAGCGCCCTTCGTCCTAAACGATCGCATACCCGCGCACCAAACGATCACCTGCTATATCTAAATAATCGCTTAGGTTTACTACATGATCGTTTAGCGCACCAAGCAGACCTAAACGATCGCTTACCATTTTCTAGACGATCGCTTAGCAAAATCTACATGATCGTGTACCTTTTTCTAAACGACAAGCACCCGATTATACGATAGTCTTCTACTATCTCCTGCTTGCTTGTTCGTACTACACGATCGTCTTTTCCTCATTCCTCTACCAATTCCATCAAAGTCCACCCTTTAGATTCTCACTCCAAGAATACCGAGGGCTTCGAGTTATGGTGTCGTCCCCGGTTGCTGTTGGTTCATGCGCTGCTGATCGTGTTGACGACCATGGTGCTGTTAGGCGACTGTTTGCTGGGTGATATGGAGCGTAGAGAAGTTCGCTTCCATTGGATTGAGTTTGATTGAAGATTGTCTTTAACTAGTACGTTTACTCGGTCTTTTGTATTTTAATTGTTAAAGCATGCCAGTAATTAGTATAACAATGCATATCTATTTGTTAGAATGTATGTATGCTAATTCTGTCACAATGAAATCAGAAAGATCCGCTTCCGCTCATGGATTCTCTTGTATTAGAGTTCCTTCATGGAGAGGATGGATTTGAATTCATAGAAATTCTTGTGAGCATTGAGGAAAAAGAAAATGGTCATGAATCTAAAGAAGACTATGTAGGATTGTATCAAATGCAACAAAAGAACAAGGATCATCTAAGCATTCAAATTCACTAATTTTGGCATAATATAAAGCATGCTTCTACAGAAAAATGGGTTTCAAGACATACCTCTTGAAGAGCTTCTTCAAAGCTCCATCTCCAGCTACAATCTTCTCCATATCTTATTGTAGACCACCTCAAGATCTTCCCCACTATTCTCTTGGTGCCCTAGATTGAGTTTTGGGACTCAAAACAAGCTTGAATCAAGGGATGAAGGAGAAAAGCCCACTGCTGCAACAAGGTTGAAGAACCTTTCTTCAAACCAGTTTTTCTCTAAAAAACCTTTTGATTGCATGCCCGATTTTCATTCCAATCTTCTCATTATATTGTAGATCAACATGCAAAGAGAAGAGCTGCATGTGTTGCAGCTCATGCTTGGAGAAGACAAGGCCAAATGGTTGCTTCATGAGTGAGCTAGTTAAGTGATGGATATTGTCCATTTTTCCATTTAAATGTGTTTTTGTTTTCTTTTTCAATTTTATCTAAAAATCAAATTTTGATTTAATAAATCTATTTGATTTTAAAAATGAAAAATTAATTAATTCCATAAATTAATTACTAAATAAAACTTAATTAATTTAATATCAAATATTCTATTAATTTTAACACAAATCCATCTTTATATATTTAAATCATATTTAAATATATAAATTCTCCTATACCGTTTAATTCTAAAATTAAACATAATTATATCTCATATAATTACTAATTCCCTTAATTCTAATTTGAACGTTTCAAATTAACTTATCACGCTATTTTAGAGCTAGTCCATTACGAGCTAGTAGGGGGATCTCGCGGACCTACAGATCCTGGACTCCAACGATCCGAGATTAATTGGCTAAAGTCATTAGACTAGATTAATCTTCATTCTTTAACTAATGGGTCATTCCACTAAAGCCCATAGTTGGACTCCCCGCATTGTAGATATATTATGTCCACATGATTTAACCATAATCAGAAAGTCGACCCTTCACAGGTTGTTCGTAATAACGACCGGGTCAAATATCTATTTTACCCCCGAGATTACGTCTTATTCCTCAAGTCCCTACTGATCCACTAATGAACAACTGGTTTATGATCCAATCACCAAGCCAAACTCTCTCAGCCCAATGAGAGGGTGGGGCCCCTTGTTCAAGACTTGGATTCAGTACTTGAGAGAATAATCTTTCTCCTATCCCTAAATCGGGTAGGCGTGAACTCTGTCTTGCACCTTATGTCCCCAGCTATCTATCCGGTCTTACCCCTGAAATGGGAGTCTTATTGAGCTGTTGAGCCAACCCTCAACTATGCAAATCTCAGGGCAATCCCGAATAAATAGGAGTTCATAATTAGCTCAAGATTAAGATTGAGTTACCTAGATCATCTTGGTCCGGATCTTAAACAGTAAACAACGTTATAAAGTAAGAGTGACTTATTTCTTGGTCCGGATCTTATGAAAACTCATTCCATAGAACACCCCCACTTCTTGATAATGGGCAGAAATGCACGTTATTATAGTGCTAAGTTATTAAACAATGCAAGTTTGCGTTGATAAAATATATAAGATTGCGTCTGATGTGTTATTTTATTAAGTGTGGAATATGGATGATATGTGTTGATGGATAGTGTTGTGCACTCAAGTTTTCCTAGTGAAATCCAAGTGTAAATTCCTCTGAGTTTCCTGGTAAGTCCAGGGTTGACCACAGGGACTTGTGAAAATAGTTTGCGTTGATAATTTTCTTATGAAAACTTTGCGGTAACCGATAAAATAAATAAGGTGGTTGGTTTATTGTTGCGTTAATGAAAATAATAATAATTGCGGCAGAGTTCAAAAAGTGTTGGCAGCTGGAAATACGATGAATATGCGGTGAACGGGTTGAGAAGGTTTTGGCTAACACTCCCTAGGTTGCGTTCACACCTTGCGATCATACAACATGCATACAATAGTAAACCACCCCTCGGCGTGAATGCCACGACTTTTAAGGCTAGAACCCATGCGATAAATATGCGATAAGTCTATAGGGTTTACACATAAACCTCTATTTCTATTTATGCAATGACAACATGACATTCACATAAATATGCGACCGCATAATATCATTCCTATTCCTAGGATGCACGCGATGCAAGTTGACAAATAGAGCTTATCTCTAAGTCCCTATTTCTTGTTTATGCAGGCCTAATCTTGCTCTTTGAAGTTAGATTCTAACCTAGCTCTCTTGAGACATTAGGTTCTTTCTTTAGATTCTCTCTTGAGCAACTCTAAAGGGATGTTTCGCACAACATAAAACAAGGCAATCGCAAGCAATGAACTTCCTAGATCATGTTAGCTTAGTTTTTCTCAACCCATTCAACTAGTTTAGCAACCCAGGTAATCGCAAGCAATGAACTTCCTAGTTTAGTTCTCTTTTGAGCCGCCTTGGACGATCTCCGACGTCACCACTCTTCTCTAGCTCCGTCGTGAAATGGAAAAGAAAACTATGAACAGAGGTGTGAACTTGTAAAGTGATGAAGTAATCGACTGCTTAACCCCTTCTCTGAAGAATGCACTTGGTATTTATAGGGCATCAAAGGTGAAAGGCGGCTTCTCTCTCTTGGTTGTACAGATTAGGCAACTTTAATTCCTAACCGATGCACCAGATAGTTGTCACCGATAAAGCTGGATGTATTTTGTGACCGTTATTGGCTGTCAACTTAATTTGGATCCGACTGCTGTCAGCTTTCTGTCCCATTGATCTTAATTGTCCTTTCGTCCCGATGCGCCCACTATGTTACGGTGATTCTTCTTGGGTTGATGTTTGCAAGCACGATCAACGCAAAGTCTTGCGGTGAAGTTGCGCTCGACCTATGATCGCATTCTTTGCATTGCGTTAACGTATTCTGCACAAAAATATAGAGATCAACTGCCCTAATACTTTAGACGCATGCGACCGCAATATTGTAAAGTTTATGCTTAATGGACGCAATTTAACATATTCTATCAACGCAATCCAACATTGTTTAAGAATTTAGTACTATGATAACGTGTATTTCTGCCCGTTATCACACCCCTAAATTTAAACAATGCTTGTCTCCAAGCATAAGCTAAAGATTCCTTTAGCAAGTTAACCACAAAGTTCTTTTCCTAGATTTCTCAAGGATACTTCATTCAAATCCTATATACTAGAATTTTCTTAAGTCTTATTCAAGTCCACTCCTAAAATATTTCTAAGACCTAGGGACTGCAAGTTTAACTTTCAAAAGGACTTTACTAAATTCTGGAACATCGCATAATTTATTTCAAAAAGAAAATTTCTACCGAGATGACAAAAGATTTATCCTTGCACAAAATTTTCTTTATTGCTATTTTTTCTTTGACCTTGCGCTGATCCGAGTGCCTTACCTTCGTTTTGGCTTGCCCCCACGGATGTCATGCAGACATCCAACTATAAGCAATGCGCTCTTCTCAGACTAAACTCATACCGATTTGGCATTGGAGTTGCAGTCATTGATATATGCATTGATCCTAGTAACTTACTTTTGTTTTGACTTGCCCCCATGTGTGTCATGTAGACATCCAACTACGGGTAAGTGCCTTTCACAACTTAACTCTTATCAACATGGGTTTCCCCTTTGTGTTGACAGTGGAGTTGTTATTCTAAAAAATGTTTTTTTTATAGAATCGAAAATAGCAAGGTCGAAAATAAATACCTCACCCCTAAATTTAGAATGCGGCAATGTCCCCATTGCCAAAAGATTAAAATAAGTTATGCGATGTTCTAGAATGCGTTGTAAAGAGAGTTTGAAAGAAAGCTAGCAAACCTCTAACTTCCAGAAATATTTTATGAGGTGACTATCTTAAGATTAAGTTGACTCTAATATATACGAAAGAAATAGAAGCATATTTTTCATCATAGAAATCTTACTTGGCAAAGAAACAGAATGCGGTAAACTACTAAATTTATCTACTTGTTAAATGATTACGGTAATCAAGAAGGATGCGGTGATAAGACTTCGAAAAGAGAAATGCACTGTGATAGCGCAAAATTTGAAATAAAGATAAGGAAGAGTACACCCCAAATTTTGCGCTGTCGCCTGCATTGTGTTGACGCATCCATCCTTGCGGCGATCTTTCTTCTGTGGGTTGCAGTGATGGAATAAGATGAATGCTTCTTCGCGTAATATCGTTGCAATCCAGCGCCTCGATCGTTGTAAGAAAAACAAAGATAGGGTCAAATTATTTTAAACAAAAGAAAAATAATTAACGCAAATAATTTTATTTATTTATTTAATTTATTTTTTTTGATAGAAATAGTACTGAAAAATGAAAAGATAGTTGAAAGATAGTGAAGATTCTGAGTAGTGGAGAAAAAAGTTGAAGACTTGAAGTTTTCCAAAACTTGCGTCCCTGAGAAATTGCGATCATGTGACAATGCAGGGACCACATACTTCCTTCTTTATTCAAAGTTTCTTAGTTCCATAGAGTCGACTTGGCGATGCCAGTCTTCTCCATGGTATACCTTTACTCGCTGCCTATTGACTTTGAATATGTTGGTACCGTCGTCATTTGATAATTCCACCGTGCCATGTGGAAGTACTTGTCGAATTATGAACGGTCTGGACCAACGAGACTTTAGCTTTCCCGGGAAGAGTCACAGACGTGAATTGAAAAGCAAGACCTTCTGCCCGACTTGGAGGTTCTTGTCGCATATGCATTGATCAATGCCAAGGATTTGTAGTGTCGCTCCTTATAATTTTCGCATTTTCATATTGCGTTGTTCCCCTTCTTCTAGCTCGACCATTGCATTTTCCGCACTTCCCCTACTTCCTTTACATTGAAATTCAGTTTCTTGATTGCCCACAATGCTTTATATTTCAGCTCCAAGGGCAAGTGACACGCTTTGTCGAATACTAATGCACAGGGGGACATTCCTATAGGTGTTTTAAATGCGGTTCGGTATGCCCATAACGCACCATCAAGCTTCATTGCCCAATCCTTTAGTGAAGGTTTGACTACCTTCTCAAGTATCAATTTAATTTCCCGATTGGACACTTTAGCTTGACCATTTGTTTGCGGATGGTATGTGGTGGTCACTTTGTGAAGGATATTGTACTTGCGCAGCAGTTCCTTTATATTGTGGTTGACAAAGTGTGATCCTTCACACTTATGATAGCACGGGGAGTGCCAAAACGCATGAAAATGTTTTTCTTCAGGAACTGAGAGACTACTGCCGCATCACTTGCGGCATATGCAACTGCCTCTACCCACTTGGAGACAAAGTCAACGGCTAATAAAATATAGTGCTTACCGTTTGAAGGAGGGAATAGTCCCATGAAATCAATCCCCCTTACGTCAAATAATTCTAGGTCTAGGATAGTATTCATCGACATTGCGTTCTTCCATGAAATGTTGCCAGTGCGTTGACACCGATCACACTTCATTGCATAGTTAGCAGCATCCTTGAATAAT
Source organism: Benincasa hispida (assembly GCF_009727055.1). Taxonomy (NCBI): domain Eukaryota; kingdom Viridiplantae; phylum Streptophyta; class Magnoliopsida; order Cucurbitales; family Cucurbitaceae; genus Benincasa; species Benincasa hispida. Next base: position 74,372,088 of record NC_052357.1, on the reverse strand, counting down.
GAAGGCCAAAAGAATCCACTTTGCAAAACTTTGGCTGCAGTACGTTATCCTCCAAAGTGTCCTCCATAAGGTGAATCGTGGCACTGTGACAATATGTGTTGTTGAGCAGCATCTGGTATGCATAATCGAATGATTTGGTCTGCACCTCTTTTATACAGATTCGGCTCATCCCAATAGTAGTGTCTGCATTCATTCTTGAGCTTCTTCTATTGATGGTAGGTGTAATCTTCAGGAAATTGTTCACAGACCAAATAATTAACGATGTCTGCATACCAGGGCAATTCTTCTATGCAGAACAACTGCTCGTCCGGGAACACGACACTCACTTTAGATTCATTGCAGTCAGCCTCAGGATTTTTCAGTCTGGACAAGTGATCTGCAACTTGATTCTCTGTCCCCTTTCGATCAATTATCTCGATATCAAATTTTTGAAGGAGGAGAACCCATCTGATCAATCTCGGCTTTGTGTCCTTCTTTATCATCAAATATTTGATTGTCAAATGATCAGTATGAATGAGTACCTTGATTCCCAACAAGTATGCCCAAAATTTTTCCAACGCAAAAATCACAGCTAGGAGCTCTTTTTCGGTGGTGGTATAATTAAGTTGAGCAGGGTTCAGGGTTTTACTCGTTTATGCGATGGGGTGCAAAATTGTTTTCTTTTTTTGCACTAATGCAGCTTCCATCGCATACCCGCTTGCGTCGCACATGATTTCGAATGACAGTGTCCAATCCGGCATAATTAAGACGGGTGCGGTAATCAGCGCATCCTTTAAAATTCAAAATGTGTTGAGGAAATTGTTGTCAAATTCAAACTTTTTGTCTGCCTCTAGTAACGCACTCATTGGTCTTGCTATCTTAGAAAAGTCTTTAACGAATCGTCTGTAGAATCTGGCATGCCCCAGGAAGCTTCATATTGCCTTCACGTTGGTTGGAGGTGGAAGCTTTTCAATTGCGTCAATCTTTGCTTTGTCCACCTCCAACCCTTCTCGAGAGACCTTGTGCCCCAACACTATACCCTCTGTCACCATGAAGTGACATTTTTCCCAGTTAAGCACCAGGTTCGTCTCTTCACATCTTTTCAGAATTTTCTCCAAATTGGCCAGGAAGACTTCATAAGTGTTCCCATAAATGGAGAAGTCATCCATAAATATTTCTATTGAGTCCTCGAGATAATCTGAAAAGATTGCCATCATACACCTCTGGAACGTGTTTGGCGCATTCCAGAGGTCGAACGGCATGCGACAGAAAGTGAATGTCCCATATGGGCAGGTGAATGTGGTCTTGTCTTGGTCTTCAGGAGCTATCATGATCTGGTTGTACCCAGCATATCCATCCAAGAAACAGTAAAAATCATTCCCTGCCAATCTATCCAACATTTTATCGATGAACGACAGAGAGAAGTGATCCTTTTTTATGGCCGCATTTAATTTGCGGTAGTTCATACTATGCGCCATCCAGTGATGGTTCTTTGCTATATTAATTCATTGTTCTCATTGGAGACTACCGTCATTCCGCCCTTCTTCGGCACACATTGCACGGGGCTGACCCACGTGCTATCTGCAATGGGATAGATAATGCCCGCATCTAGCCACTTGATAATCTCCTTTTTGATGACCTCTTTCATCGCAGGATTAAATCTGCATTGAATCTCAATGGTTGCTTTGTGGTCGTCCTCAAGACGAATGTGGTGCATATAGTACGCAGGGCTAATTCCTCTGATATCAGCGAGTGTCCAGCCGATTGCTCGCACATTCTTTTTGAGAATGCTCATCAACGCATTCTCTTGATCGGCGTTGAGCGCAGAGGAAATTATCACTGGCAGCTTCTCATTCTACCTTAGAAATGTGTACTTCAGATGTGTTGGTAGGGTTTTTAGTTCAAGGGTTGGTGGCTCCACGAGAGAAGGTTGCGTTATTTTTCTTTCTTCCTTCAGCTCTTCTTCTAGCGTTGCGATTGGTCCTTCTTCTTTATTCGTTTTTGCTACAATCGCATTGCAGGTAGCTACAGATGCGTCAACATCCTCTTCTTCATACTCTTCATCAGACTTTTCTTCTTCAATCAAATTCAAGTCATCTTCCGAATCTGCCAGGTCTTCCTCATCAGGAATTTCATGGCACAAATTATATTAAAATTAAGCTTCTATCCGTTTATGCTTAAAGTGATCTCGCCCTTGTGCACATCAATTTGAGCACGACCCATTGATAGAAAAGGTCGCCTCAAAATGATGGGCACATCTTTATCAGCCTTATAATCTAGGATGATGAAGTCAGCTGGCAAAATAAATTTATCAATCGTGATCAGCATGTCCTTCACCTTACCCTCTGGATGAACCAGAGATTTGTCGGTCAGTTGGAGAGTCACGGATGTGGGTACAAGTTGCCCCACATTTAGTTGTCGAAAGATTGACAACGACATCAAATTTATGCTGGCCCCCAAGTCACACAGGGCTTGCTCAATATAGAATCCTCCTATGGAGCAAGGAATAGTGAAGCTCCCAGGATCGCTCATCTTTGGTG
>NC_052357.1:74213710-74368853 GCF_009727055.1 Benincasa hispida | reverse complement strand
TGAGCTACTTGCTTGGTTGCTCTGTTGACCGTTGCTGCGTTGAAAGAACCCTGGTGGCCCTTCCTTTTGTTCCACATATTGAAAGTTTTGTTGTTAATTCTTCCAAGCAAAGTTTGGGTGGTTTTTCCACCCAAGGTTGTAGGTATTGGAAAATGGGTTGTTCTTTACAAAATATACAGACTGTGGGTTTTGTGGACAATCTTCCATCGCATGTCCATTACCACAAGTCGCACACCTTGCGATGTTTTGACTTATTGCGTTGATTTGCCCTCTTTGCGGTGTTGGGCTGCTGATCATCATTCCTTGAATCAAATTCATCGTTGCGGTCATTTGGATTTGCAATGAAACAATAGCACCGTTATTTGCGTCAGAATCTTTGAGTCTTAATCTCTGGCCGCTCTCCCTCCAGTCTTCATGATTCTTGGAGATTCGATCCAAGATATTCTTCGCCTCATCATAAGTTTTGTCAAGCAGACCACCAACTGCTACCCATTGGCAGTAGTCTGCGAAGTAGAATTCAAATCGTGGTAGAAAATTTCCATTTGAAGGCAGTCTGGCAGCCCATTATGCGGACAATCTCGGACCAACCTTTTAAACCTCGCCCAGGCATCGTTGAGTGATTCGTCCATATCTTGTTCAAAATTAGTAATAAGCTTTTTCCGTCTCGCGTTCTCGGTTGGTGGGAAATACTTCTTCATAAACTTCTCCACCACCTGCTCCCAAGAAGTGATCTTTCCTGGTTCGAGCGAGTAGGCCCATTTCCTAGCCTAATCACAGAGAGAAAATGGAAACAACGTTAGTCGAACATCCTCAGCAGAGATATTCGGGAACACAAAAGTATTGCAGATTTCAATAAAACTTCGGAGGTGGGCATGCAGATCCTAATCACGCCTTCCTCTGAATTGACCTGCAGCCTGGATCATCTGCAGTATCACCAGTTTCATTTCAAATCTACTTTTGTCTAAGGAAGGTCTCATGATTCCCGGAGAGAAATCATAGAGGTTTGGCGATGCATAGTCCCTAATGGGCCTATTGTGATTGTTGGCCAACAGAATTGGATTTGCCATGACATTGTTGTTGTTTGGTGCTTTACTCCTAGGCTGCTCCGCCATCTCTTCTTTATCAGATTGTGGTTGTTGTTGGCAGTTCTTTAGTCTCCTTCAAAATGTTCTCTCAATCTCCGGGTCGTAGTTCATTAGAGATTGAGAGTTCTGCAAAGAATTCACAAAAATCACCGTTAACAACTATTTTGCCGAAGTCCCCGACAACGACTCTTAAAACTTGATGCGTTATTTTATTAAGTGTGGAATATGGATGATATGTGTTGATGGATAGTGTTGTGCACTCAAGTTTCCCCAGCGGAATCCAAGTGTAAATTCCTCTGAGTTTCTTGGTAAGTCCAGGGTTGATCACAAGGACTTGTGAAAATAGTTTGCATTGATAATTTTCTTATGAATACTTTGCAGTAACCGATAAAATAAATAAGGTGGTTGGTTTGTTGTTGCGTTAATGAAAATAATAATAATTGCAGCAGAGTTCGAAAAGAGTTGGCAATGGGAAATACGATGAATATGCAGTGAACGGGTTGAGAAAGTTTTGGCTAACACTCTCTAGGTTGCGTTCACACCTTGTGATCATGTAACATGCATACAATAGTAAACCACCTCTCGGCATGAATGCCACGGCTTCTAAGGCTAGAACGCATGCGATAAATATGCGATAAGTCTACAGGGTTTACACATAAACCTCTATTTCTTTTTATGCAATGACAATATGACATTCACACAAATATGCGACCACATAATATCATTCCTATTCCTAGGATGCATGCGATGCAAGTTGACAAACAAAGCTTATCTCTAAGTCCCTATTTCTTGTTTATGCAGGCCTAATCTTACTCTTTTAAGTCAGATTCTAACCTAGCTCTCTTGAGACATTAGGTTCTTTCTTTAGATTCTCTGTCGAGAAACTCTAAAGGGATGTTTCACACAATATAAAACAAGGCAATCACAAGCAATGAACTTCCTAGATCATGTTAGCTTAGTTCTTCTCAACCCATTCAACTAGTTTAACTACTCATGCATATTAAGAGAGCGAGTAGATGTAGAAATAGAACTTCCATTGAATAGATAAAAGATGAAGTACAGAATAACAATGCAAGTATAGTAAAGAGCCTGGAGCAATTTCTTGCCATCAGGTGTTACACTGTTCTACTCGTGCTCTAAAGATATTCTCGCTTTCGCGAGAGCCAACCCGCTCTCTACTCTTACGCCCCAAGGTTCTCTCTTGAGCCTTCTTAGACAATCTCCGACGTCACCACTCTTCTCTAGCTCCGTCGTGAAATGGAAAAGAAAACTATGAACAGAGGTGTGAACTTGTAAAGTGATGAAGTAATCGACTGCTTAACCCCTTCTTTGAAGAATGCACTTGGTATTTATAGGGCATCAAATGTGAAAGGCAGCTTCTCTCTCCTGGTTGTACAGATGGGATAGCTTTAATTCCTGACTGTTGCGCTAGATAGTTGTCACCGATAAAGCTGGATGTACTTTGTGACCGTTATCGGCTGTCAACTTAATTTGGATCCGACTGTTGTCAGCTTTCTGTCCTATTGATCTTAATTGTCCTTTCGTCCAGATGCGTCCACTATGTTGCGGTGATTCTTCTTGGGTGGATGTTTGCGAGCACGATCAACGCAAAGTCTTGCGGTGAAGTTGCGCTCAACCGATGTATTCCTATGATCGCATTCTTTGCATTGCGTTACCGCATTATTCTGCACAAAAATATAGAGATCAAACTGCCCTAATGTGTTGGACGCATGCGATCACAATATTGTAGAGTTTATGCTTAATGGACGCAATTTAACATATTCTATCAACGCAATCCAACATTGTTTAAGAACTCTTAGTACTAGATAACTGCATTTCTGCCTATCAGCGTCCAAAAAGCATTAGTTTATAACATTGAGGTCACATGCGTCCATCGTATAGAAAAAGTTACCTTTTGTATTTTTATGCAGAATATGCGTTGACCGCAGGCGGAAAGCGCGATCACAAGAAATCAACGGACGAACGCAGCGTCACCACAAAGCTTTGCGGTGATTTGTGCTCGCAAACATCTGCTCAAGAAGGATTGCCGCATAGAGCAGGCGCAACTTGGTGGGCGCATCTAGGTGAAAAGCATAATTAAATCACGATGGGACAGAAAACTGAGTGATGGTCGAATCCGAATTAAGTTGACAAGCCACTAACGATAACAAGTACACTCAGGCTTGTCAGTGACAAATATTCGGCGCATCAATCAGAGAAGAATTAAAGCCATCCCATCTGTGCAATCATAAGAGAGAGGTCGCCTTTCACCTGAAGCTCTATAAATACCGAAGGCAGAAAGGGGTTCAGCGAGTTCGGATAGTTCAGATACTTAGATAATTTTCTCTATAGTTAGAATAGCCTTGTTCTTAAGATTTTCTTTTATTTTTAAGGCGGAAGCGAGAGAAGTGAGATTGTCGAGAGATCGTTCTAGGGAACTTGGGAGAGTGCCAGAAGCGTTGAAATCAAAGAGAGGGCCAGCTTCTGCGGAAGCAGGATTATCTTTTGAACAGAATAGAGTTGACAGTGTAAAGGCCTTGGGAAGCAAGGGATTGCTACCAGGCTCTCTATCCTTATCTTCCATTGTCATTTTGTACTTAAACTTATCTATACAAATGGAATTTACTTCTTTATATCTGTTCGCTCTTTGTTTATTACGCATGAGTAGCTAAATCTGTCGAATAGGTTGAGAAGCATTTAGCTAGCATAACTGGGGATCTTCACTCTATGCGATTATCTTCTATTATGTATGCTTCATTCGTTCATTAGAGATACTCGGGAGGGTAGTCTAAGAACAGGATCTAGGCTTGGGAAAGTCAGGTTAGAATCTAGGCTCGAGAGAGTCAGGTTAGAACTCATAATCAAGAGATAGAAGCTTAGGAATAAGCACTGTTTGCTATTAACGCATCGCATGCATCCTAGAGATAGGATATAATTGTGTGCAGTCACCTTGTCTTTGTGTGCATCTTGCATCATCGCATAGGAATAGAGCAGAGACTTAGGAATAAGCTCTATGGACATTGTTGTATTCAACACATGCGTCCTAGAACTAGGAGCACTGCATTTGCATTAGAAAATGATCTGCTATCGCATGAGTGTAGCATGATCGCATAGTTTGACGCATTCTCGAGAAACGCTAGCGAATGACCTTCTCAACCTGTTCCGCATACTCAGTGTATCTCTGCATAATCGATCTTTTCTTAAATCCTCCGCATACATTTATTTTATACCGCAAACAACAACACCAAACAACTATTTTATTTACTGGTTACTGCAAAGTCTTTTGGAAAATTAACACCGAATACCATTTTCCCTAGTCCCTGAGTTCAACCCTGGACTTACCAGGAAACTCAGTGGAATTTATACTTGGATTCCGCTGAGAAAACTTGTTGTTCAACACATTTCTATCACCGTATTTCATTCCATAATTTCACCTCATAAAATAACACATCACTCCTCATGTCGTAACATGTACGAATTAGGATCACATCGTATGTAGCGCTTTATAACTCTTTGTAACAACTACAGAGTAGGCCGCATCCAATGGTGTTACCAGAATAAGGTACCCAACCTCATTCATGTACCATAGATCATTTTGACTATTTACTCGAATCTGATCCACTCTTATGTCTCCACATAAATTTCAAGTACTCATACAATAGTCATGTGTCTTAGTTTATTGGATTTAGACTTTCATACAATTTATGAGATCAATAACAAGTATACTGATAATAGAAAATGTTTATCATTTTATAAACTGCGAGTTTTTAGGACATAAAACCCAACAGACTGGGTGTTAGACTCAGGTTGTACCTATCACATGACATCATCAAAGACATGATTTATCTCCTATAAATCATGGAATGGTGGATCAATATTCATGGGAGACAATCACGGCTGTAAGGTGGTTGGAATAGGCTCAGTGGTGCTTAAACTCCAAGACAATAGAGACATACTCCTAAAAAAAGTAAGAAATGTTCCACATCTTAGACGGAATTTGATTTCAATGGGAATGCTTGATGACCAAGGTTGTGTGTTTGTTGGGAAGAATGGAAGCCTAGAGATTTCAAAGGATGGAAGACCTAGGGTGAAGTCTAATGGGTTGTACTTATTGAGAAATGTTTCATTACTAGCTCAAACACTTGTAGCACAGATGCTTGAAGAGGGTGAGATTGATTTATGGCATAAAAGACTCTCACATATAAGTGAGAGAAGAATTCAAAAGCTACAGAAACAGGGGCTGATCAAGTCAACGGGTACTAAGAGGTTGAATTTATGTGAACATTGTATCTATGGGAAGTCTAAGAGACAAAAGTTTGTGAAGGGGACTCATAGAGCACTGAAATCCTAAGCTACATACATGCGGACCTATGGGGACCTACAAAGATTCCTTCATGGAGTGGTTCAAGGTATTTTCTTTCTCTAATAGATGATTACTCAAGGAACATTTGGGTGTTTTTTCTAAAATCTAAAGACCAAACATTTGACAAATTTAAAAATTAGAAATCTATTCTTGAGAATTATTCTAGTAAATACTTAAGGACAAACAACAGTTTAGAATTCCTAGGCAATGACTTCAATAGTTTTTGTGCTGAAAATGGAGTTAGAAGCCATAGAATAGTAGCCTACACTCTGGCAAAATTGAATAACTGAGAGGATGAATAGAATTATCCTAGAGTGAGTAAGATGCATGATTTCAGAAGCTAAAGTGGAAGAGTCTTTTTGGGCAGAGGTAGTGGCTACAACTTGTTTTACTATTGTTCGATGCTAAAAATAGGTGTCGTTAATTCTATCTACCCAAAACAAATGAAATTTATAAGACTCAAACTACAACTAAAACTACTATGTAGTAATAGTGGAGTAACAGGTCGACCCCAAGGGAAATTCTATAAATTGGCCAAAAATTAACTTTGAATTCGAAAAGATAACAATTTGGGGAGGGGGTTTGTTTGTAAAGAAACTAACAAAAATCAAGGTAAAATACAAGAATCTATAAGAAAATTTTTAGTGATGAGAGAAATGAGAGAGATTATGTAATAAATTTCAATGGGAAAATAAATCTTGGGGATTTTATATAGATTTAGCAAATTCTATCATGGACTTAACAAAATTCATGCAATTAAATTGTTCCATAGTTCAATAAGGAAGTACCCTAATGTCATAATTAGCCAATTAAACAATTAACTCTAATTTAGTTCTTAGTTGCTTCTAAAAGATACTCTACAATTAGTTCCTAAATTGCATTAAACTCATGGATTTTTTTAACTATGACAATTCTTGAAATCAAAAGACTGAAAATTCAAAATTGATTGTATGAATATTCTGAATTAGTAGGTTCTTTCAAGAAAATAGGAAAAGAAGTCCAAGTTTTCTATTAAGATTACTAATTCTTGCAACCTAATTATAATTTATTATAGATACATGTAATTTTGCATACAAAAATTGATCAATTTGAGTTGCTATTTCATCTCTAATCAATTTTATTCAAAATCTCAACAAAAAGATTCCAGAACAAGTAATTGCATGAAAGAATTCAAAGAAAAGTCTCAAGAAAATGCTAATCTACATAATTCCCCAAGAAGAAGACTTACCTACTCATGGAGATGTAAATTCTTCAATAAATCCATTGAAAATTACATAATTGGTACAAAGAATGAAGTAATTTTGATAGAATCTCTCTAAAATTTACAAAGAATAGCTCTTAGAGTTCATGGGAATTTAAATCTCTCTCAAAAAATTATGAAGTTCTCTCTTGTTTGAAGTCTGAAAACTGAAGAATTTGTACTGAAGAGGATCGCAACATTTCGACCCTATGAATTTGGAGGTCCGACGCTGGCTTGCGCAAGCGCGCACATGCATTTTTTTTTCGTCGTACTCCAGAGCGTTGCAATGCTGTGTAGAGTCGTGCAACATTGCCCTATTTTTCAGCAAAATGTAGCATTTTGTCTTGTAACATTGAGGCAGCGTTGGGCTTTCATAAATTCCAGCATTGCAACACTCCTAACGGTGCTGATTTGTTTTAGCTGAGGGGTAAATTGGTAATTTGGCTTTGATTTTTTTCCTAAGTGATCCTTTTGGTCTATCTTGGCTTGATTTAGCTCCAAATTTATTGTGATGACTCCATTGTTGTTAGGATCGGATTTTACCTATAAAATAGACATTTTAAGTAAAGAATTGAAGTAGAATTAATGGAATTAACATAGAAATCATACTTCTTTTCAAGACCTAACAAAATACCCTCAACTTAACTCTTGGTCGTCCCGAGCAAGTTAAAAGTAGAAATATGCATTCATTCAAGCAAAATATGAATTCGTTTATTCACTGTTTATTCAAAGTTTCTTTCACTCAATCAAATGGTTTATTCATTCAATTGATTTACACATCAATTGACTCTCATCTCTTTTCTCAAAGGTCAAGGAAGTAACAATAAAACATCTAATTAGAAGTTTAAAATTTTGCTAACAAAGAGTTGAAACTTATTTTTGAAAAGAAAAGATATTTTTCTTGGAAAATCATAAAAGAAAAGACTACTAATTTTAGTTTATTTAAAGGCCAAAACTAGTGGAAAGGTGACATCTATGTCTCAATTCCTCTTGGCCCTATACTGACCCGATTATCGGTTTAAGATATACCTAAATTGCATTAGAGAGAGGAAATTCTAAGGCAAGGGTGCCTTTTTAAACTCACACACACAAAACTTAATTAGCATTTCTTTTACCTAGAGCGATAGTTTTCACACTCACACTGTTGGGAACCAATCACTTTTTTTTTTGTGGGCCCTAACAGAAACATGATGAAGGTAGCTCTTTTCACGTCTATCCATGCACACACACACATATTAGTGAAAGTTATATTATTTTGCAAGCTTGCTTTATTTATTTTTTTATACTAGCATCTTTTTCTTTTCTTTTCTTTTTTTTAGAAGGCCCTATTTTATCCTCTTTGTCTAGATTTGCTTCTTTGACAAGATGGTTGTTCTTAGATCAAAAGTTGTCCTATCGAGGTGATAAAGAAAATTAAGTAGATAGGATATTTTGAAAAGTTTTAAGATTCTAAATAAATCTAAAAAGGCTAAGTATTTGATTTTTTTTTACGAAAATAAAAGAAAAATAAATTTTCTTTTGAAAAAATGGTTTCAAAATTTTGTTTGAAAATTTTAAGATGTCTGAAATTTTGTTTGTATCTTTACTTGAAAGAGTGCGTCACAAAATTTCATTGATAAGAATGAAATGATTGTGTAAATCAAATGATGCATAAAACAAAATGAATAAGATTCTTTTATTGTGTTTTCGTACATTCAATCTTTTATGCATTATTCATTTATAGAAAAATGAGTAAAGAGTCATAGAATAGCATTCTGGAGCATTAGGAATTCAATGGTCATGTTCTCAAAGAATCAAAATTATACTAACAAAATGAATCAGAGCCTCAATCATATATCAAGATATATCATATCAGAGTCGCAAAATCTATGTAATCAATCTAACTGATCAACAATCTATTATCCCGAGCTTAGATGCTCAAGAGTTTCAGAAATGCATTTATATAATTCTATATAGATCATTATAGAGCAAAAAACTTTCAGTAAGACTCACTTTTTTACAAAGCTAATCAAAGAATGCCAAAAGCATACAGTGTTACCCCACCCCCAACTTAAAGATTGAACATTGTCCTCAATATTTAAAATATGCAAATGAGATCAAGGATAAAAAGGAAGGGATGTAGAGAGAAACTATCCTGGTTTTTGAGATTGATTATTCTTTTATTGAGAGAATGAAAATTCCTTGTTTTTCTTTTTCTTTTTTGAGCTTTTCTTTTTCTTCTTGAGATTGCCTACAAAGAAAAAAAGAATCAATTATTCTTTTTATTTGTTAACAAAGTATGCTAAGAAAAAAATAATAATAATAATTTTCCCGACTTTGAAAATTTTTAGCATCGTTTGCTCAACGTTTGTGAAGAGTGGTAAATGTATGAGGGATTAGTCAAACGCAAGCCCAATTGAACTTGGTTTACATGCCCTCCATTGTAGATTTTAAGTTTGTGTCCGTTCACCATGAAAGTCTTTCCTATTTCAAGGAACTTCAAAATTTTCAGTCTTTTTAAGCCCTTTCTTCTTGGGGATTCTTGAAACAACTTCCCAAAGATTTGATCTTCTTAGAAGATGAGAGAGCTTTGGGCTCAATCATTTCTTCCTGCATTTTAAAAACAGAGCAAAAGTTAGAAGCCTTATTTTTGTTTTTGGTATTAGAAACAAATTTTGAATTAGAATTTTGAGTTAAAGGTTTTTCTTTTACACAAACTTTATTTTGAGATGTTGAATCTATTTTTAAAGTATCAACATTTTGACAAAAAATGTTTGAAGATTTTAGATCATTATCTTTTGAAGAAGATTGATCATTTTTGCAAAATTCAAGAGAAGAATTATAAACATGCATTTTGTTTGAATTATCATGATTGCAAAAATTAAGAGATGCATGAGAAGAATTATGTGAAGTCCAATCAAAGTTATAGTCAATAGAAGGAGCAACCAAACAATTAGAACTTTTACACAACATAGAATTTACAATATCATCAAGCTCATCATGTGTATCTATGGAGCAAAGAGACAAATATTCTTTGGAAAATTTCATGGCATCATAAATGTTGAAAGACTTTACCTCTCCATCAAATTCTACCGATAAAGACCTCTTATCTACATCGATTCTAGTTTTTGATGTTTTCATGAAGGGTCTGCCAAGTAAGATAGTAGAAGAAGAAGTGGAGTAAGGTTCCTCTATTTTCAAAATAGAAAAATCAACTAAAAAGATTAATTCACCAACTCTTAACAAAACATCCTCTACTATACCTAGGGGTTGAATATATGACCAATTGGCAAGTTGTATGCAAATAATCGTTTTTTATAGGCCATTCAGTTTTAGGTCTTCATAAACATGAAAAGGCATGACATTTATTGAAGCACCTAGATCTAGCATAGCATGAGTAATGATCATTTCTCCTATCTTGTAAGGTAAAGTAAACATTCTAGGGTCTCTACATTTTTTAGGCATGTCATTTTTCAATAAAGCAGACACATTTTTACTCACAGTGACTCTCTCCTCCTCTTTCCCTTTTCTTTTCTTTGTACATAAATCTTTTACGAATTTTGCATATCTAGGAAGTTGTTGTATGTCATTTAGTAAAGGGATATTGGTTTGTACATTCTTAAACATTTCAAGTAGTTCTACATCGGTGTCCTCTCCTTTAGGCTTAGCTAGTCTACTGGGGATGGTGGCCTTGGGCACATACGGGTCTACCTTAATGGGAGAGTAGTTACATACATCTGAAAAGATGGAAATTTTCTTAGATTCATTTCCCTTGTTTTCATGCTCATTTACCTTTTCTGGCTTCTTGGGAGATGATTGAACTGGGTTAGTACCTTGAGAGGAGGAAGAAATTTCCTTACCACTTCTGAGAGTAATTTTGCTTACATTCGCATGCTTGGATTGAGCGGGGAACTTGCTGGATGATTTACCTTGAAGTTTGCTTACCACAGTTGAAAGTTGCATGATTTGTGTGCCCAAGTTTGAGAAGCCTTGTCTAGTCTCCTGTTGAAAGGATTTGGTGTCTTGTTGAAGTTGTTTTGTTTCTTGTTGAAGTTGGATATTGTCCTTTTGAAAATTGTGGAGTTCCTGTTGAAATTTTAAGGAGTGGCCAGCAAGGGATTTAACTACGTCGTCGAGAGACGTACTTGAGGAGCTTGAAAAAGATTGGTTCTGGTTTTCATATTGCCCTTGAGATCCCCATTTGAAATTGGGATGATCTCGCCACCCTTGGTTATAAGTTTGCTCGTGGATGTCGTACTTCCTCTTAAATCCTCCAATGGCATTATCTTGGGCTTGTGGGAAAGCCTTAGATGTATGTCTGGCTAATCCACATGCTCCACATGTTTTAACTTGAGGACGATCTTCTTAGGCAACCTGAGTAAAAAGAGAAACTAGATTAGATACTTGTGTCCTTAGTTCACTTACTTCACTAGATTGAGAAACAGTGTGATCGAGAGTCTTTGTCCCAAAATTCTGAGAGTTCTCCGCCGTGATTGATATGAGTTAGCTTGCTTCGATCGATGTTTTGTCTGCTAAAGCTCCATCGGCGGCCGCATCAATGTTACTCCCCTCTAATGGAAGTAAACCTGAGTAAAAATATTGGATTAGATACTATTCAGATATTTGGTGATGTGGAAAAGAAGCACACAATTGTTTGTATCATTCCTAGTATTGATACAAAGATTCTCCAACACTTAGCTTAATTACATATATTTCTTTTCTTATATTATGTGTTTTAGATCCCATAAAGAATTTTTCTAAAAAAAATTTCTTCAGTCCGCTCCAAGTAGTAATGGATCTTGCCGGTAAGTAGTACAACCAATATTTGGCCACATCCTTCAAAGATAAGGGAAAGACCCTAAGATTGAGTTGCTCTTATGTTACCTCGTGTGGGCGCATTCCATCACATTCCATCACTCGAACACAGCGACCGCAACACAGCACGATCAATATGACCACCACACGAATACCGCGAACTCAACGAACAACCTCCAAAAACCTCGACTTCGTCGAGTTGAGTACGACGCCACCACAATGGCTACCTTGGTATTCTCGATGTGAGAATCTCGAAGTGTGAGCTCTGTGTGGTAGAGAAATAAAAATCATGAAAATGATCGAGCAAATGGGAGATGACAATGGTCTATCGTATAGATGATGCCCAATCGTTTAACAAATGCTCTATGATCTTTAGAAAAAATTCCGTGATCGTTTAGCTAATGGCCAGCTAAGTGAACTATCGTGTAGTGTCACTCCACGATCGTTTAGTCTCTCTTCAGCTACCGTTTAGTGAATCCTATTCACTTGACAACCTTTCCGTGAGAACTTGTCGAGAATAGCAACTATTTCTCAATTCTACTAAATTTAGGAAAACATTTTTCCTTTTATCTCACGGTTACTATGAAACCACCAATAACCTACAACTCAATTGGTTATTAGAGAAAAAGATATAATTATCCAATAATTAATATTATTATAAATATAAATGCAACTTAACATATTATATTTATAACCTATAGTTTTAATATTTCATCTCATGAAACATAATAAACCATAGTTCTTTTTCTATTTCATAGTACTTAATGTAAATCTCATTTACATTAATTCTCCACTTTATGTATACATCACACCGATCATATCATATGTTTATCAATTTGAACATTTCAAATCAACACCAAGAATTGATTCTCAACTTGAATCCATTGAGTACCAAGGGGACCTTATAGACCTGTAGCTCGAAGCTCCAACCGTACGTGAATAACTGACTAAACTCTTTAGTCACGGGATCCACCATTCCTTAATTGCCAGACACTCCATTAAAGACCGACAGTTGAACTCTCCTTACTATAGATATATTATGTGTCCATACCAACCAATCAACAGTGCGATAACCCTTCACAGATCGCTCGTAAGTACAGCTGGCCCAATAACCGTTATGTCACTGTAGTTATATCTAATTCCTTAAGTACTGATCCCTCTAATGAACATAAGTCATAGTCCTACTATGACTGAGTCCTCTTCCAAAGAGAAGTTGTGGCCACTATGTTCAAGACCTGGAATCAGCCCTTAAAGGAGCAATCTATCTACTTTCATCTGCATCGGGAAAGAAGTGAATTCCATCTTATGTAACTGAGTTCCTAGCTCCCAGATTAGACAAATCACCAAAAGGTAGGTATGTTGAGTTGGCGATCTGGCCACTCTCACCCATACTAATAAAAGGACCGCCCTCGAAGGCAGGAGTTTCCAAAACACTCAGGATTGAGGTCATGTCACCTATGGTCTTTTTGGTGAGATGTAAGTCTCAAGTATCAACGGTATTATATAAAGAGACTAGTCATCTCGTGGTCCGATCTTATACAAACTCTTTGTATAGGACACCCTCGCTCGCATGTCTCCACATGAATGGTTAGGATCTACCATCGTAGTAGTTCACAACACTCGTAAACCTCTATAAAGTGGGTTGTATCCATAGTGTCACCAGGATCAGGTATCCCTCCTTAATCATTATACTACAAACCTTTTTAGGTTATCACTTAAGACATGATTCACTTGTATATCTCATATACATGCTTAAGTTTACATACAATAACCATGGAGTTTTGTTTATTGGACATGAGTAAATGCCAAATACAATAGCTCTTAATTTATTCATAACAATGTGTACAGTTTACAAACTACGAGACTTCGGGAGAATTAGGACATCAATCTCAACAATATCCCACTTGTCCTAATGCCTCGGGAGACTAATGTACAATACATGATAAAAACAAGTACAATATACAATAAAATAGGGCACACACTATACCCCAGTATCATCTCCCACTTGCCCTAGACAAGATGCCGCATGTCCTGTAGACCCAGACTCTTCAGAAGTCCCTCGAACACTTTAGCCGTGAGAGCCTTTGTAAATGCATCAGCAACATTGTGCTCCGACGCGATCTTTGTGACTATCATATCACTGTGATGCATAATCTCCCTAATCAAGTGGTATTTCCGTTCGATATGCTTGCCTTGACGATGACTCTGAGGTTCCTTCGAATTTGCCATAGCCCCGCTGTTATCACAATAAAGAATGATCGACAAATCCATATTTGGAACAACTTCCAAATTTGTAAGGAATTTCCTCAGCCAAATAGCCTCCGCACTTCACAAGTGGCTACGTATTCGACTTCCATAGTGGAGTCCGTGATGCATCCTTGCTTGATACTTTGCCACGCTATAGCCCTTCCATTCAAAGTGAACAATGACCCCAATGTCAATTTACGAGAATATCTATCGGTCTAAAAGTCAGAGTCGGTGTATCCTGTAAGGATCAAATCCTTATCTTCATACACAAGCATGTAGTCTCTCATTCTTCGAAGATACTTGAGGGTCACCTCCACCACCGTCCAGTGATCTAATCCTGGATTGGACTGGTAACGACTGACAATCCCTACTGCATAGAAAATGTTGGGTCTGGTACACAACCTTGAGGTGTCTTAGGACAT
This sequence comes from Benincasa hispida, assembly GCF_009727055.1. Lineage (NCBI taxonomy): Eukaryota > Viridiplantae > Streptophyta > Magnoliopsida > Cucurbitales > Cucurbitaceae > Benincasa > Benincasa hispida. The sequence goes on along the minus strand of NC_052357.1, from coordinate 74,354,702 downwards.
TGATCCTTAGACAAAACGATTCCATGCCTGAAGGGTAACAAACCCCTCTTGGAATCCTGCATCCTATATCTGATCAACATTTGATCGATGTACGATGTCTGAGACAAGGATAACCTCTTGTTCTTACGATCCCGAATGATCTGGATCCCTAGAACATAATGCACCTCACTCAAATCTTTCATTTGGAACTTAGCAGCTATCCATTTCTTAATGTCATCAGAAACCCTACATCATTCCCAATGAGTAGGATATCATCCACATATAGTACCAGGAAAGCTACTGAGCGGTTGATGAACTTCTTGTAATCATAAGGCTCATCAACGTTCTAATCAAAGCCAAATGATTTGATCGCACTATCAAATCTAATGTTCTATGATCTAGATGCTTGTTTCAGCCCATAAATGAACCTAATAAGCTTGCAAACTCTTTGCTCTTGATTTAGAACTACGAACCCCTCTGGTTGAGCCATGTAGATGGTCTCCTCAAGATTACCATTAAGAAAGGCAGTCTTGACGTCCATTTGCCATATCTCATAATCATAAAATGTGGCTATGAACAGGAATATCCTGATAGACTTGAGCATGATAATAGGTGAGAAAGTTTCCTCATAGTCCACTCCCTAAACCTGGGTATAACCCTTTGCCACGAGTCTAGCCTTAAAGGTTTGCACCTTTCCATCTACACCTCGCTTTCGCTTATAGATCCACTTGCACCCTTTAGGTCTTATCCCATCAAGCTGATCCACAAGCTCCCAGACATAGATTTCATCTCTTGGTTCATGGCTTTAATCTACTCATCTTTGTCAACATCTTCCATTTCTTGCTTAAAAGATAATGGATCCTCGACCCCATCATTTGAAATGACGTTATGGGCTTTAGTCAAACAACTCATGTAATGATCTGGTGGGTTCATAACCCTCCCACTACGTCGAGTCAGTCTCAACTCTTGAGCTGGTTGACTAGATGCACCGACCTCAACAACTCTTGTTGATCTATCGATCTATTCAACAACTCTTGTTGAACCCTCAGTAGTCTTAGTCTTACTAGAAATCTCACGTAAAACAAACTTACTTTGCGGTTTATGATCCCGGATGTGGTTTTCTTTTAAGAAGATAGCATTTGTAGAAATAAACACTTTATTCTCACTCGGATCATAGAAGTATCCACCCCTTGTTTCCCTGAGGTAGCCTATAAAAACGCAAACTTTCGAACGTGGTTCCAACTTCTTCGGGTTAGTCACAAGCACATGGGCGCACACCCCCAAATCCTGAAGTGGCATAAACTACCTTTACGGCCTCTCCACAACTCAAAAGGTGTTTCATAAATACTTTTCGAGGGAACGTTGTTCATAATGTAGCATGCAGTCTCCATTGCAAAACCCCAAAACGAGTCTGGAAGATGAGCATGACTCATCATAGATCGAACCATGTCCAACAAGGTTCTGTTTCTCCTTTCTGATACACCATTTTGCTGAGGTGTACCTGGGGCCAAGAGTTGGGACACAATCCCATGTTCTATCATATAGCTCTGGAATTGGAGAACCATATACTCTCCACCACGATTATATCGTAGTGTTTTTATTTTCTTACCTAACAAGTTTTCAACTTCAGCCTTATACTCCTTGAACTTGTCAAGAGCTTCAGACTTACATTGCATTAGGTAGAGATACCTGATGCTTAATTTTATGAAGTGGAAATGTGGATGATATGCATTGATGAAATTTCATTGCGCGGAATCCAAGTGTAAATTCCACTGAGTTTCCTGGTAAGTCCAGGGTCGAACACAAGGACTTGTAAAAACAGGTTGCGTTGATAATTTTTAGGAAAACTTTGCAGTAACCAAATAAATAAATTGTTGGTTTGTTGTTGATTGCATTAATGAGAAAATAAACAAAATGCGACGGATTTAAGAAAAGTCAGTTGTGTGATAGATGCACTGAGTATGCGATGAATGAGTTGAGAAGATCTTTAGCTAGCGTTACTTGGGAATGCGTCAGACTATGCGACCATGCTACCACCATGCACCATAAGTCATTTTCCAATGCAAATGTGATGCTCCTAAGTCTAGGACGCATGTGTTGAATGCAAAAGTGTCCATAGAGCTTATCCCTAAGTCTCTACTCTTGTCCTATGCGACGATGCAAAATGCATAAAAGCAAGATGATTGCATACAATCATATCCTATCTCTAGGATGCATGCGATGCGTTGATAACAAATAGTGCTCATTCCTAAGCTCCTATCTCTTGTTTATGCGTTTTAATCTGACTCTCCCAAGCCTAGATTCTAACCTGACCTTCCCAAGCCTAGATCCTATCCTTAGACTACCCTCCCGAGTATCTCTAATGGACGAATGAAGCATACATAATATAAAATAACCGCATAGCATGAAGATTCCCTAGTTGTGCTAGCTAAATGCTTTTCAATCCATTCAACTAATTTAGCTACTCATGCGTAAATAACAGAGAGTGAACAGATATAGAGAAGTAGATTCCATTTTAATAAATGAGTGGAGTACAAAATAACAATGGAAGTTAAAGGTAGAGAGCCTAGTAGCAATTCCTTGCTGACGGAGGCTTTTACACTGTAAGCTCTATTCGGTTCTAAAGATGTTCCTGCTTCCGCAGGCGTCGGCTGTAAACGCAGAAATTTGTTCTTATGTCACACAACGCATGGATGATTATAACGCAAGTTTTGTACTATGATGCAAGTTCATACCATAAACTTGATGACATAGATTTTATGCAATGATATGTGATACTACTTCTAGATATACGTTATTAACGAATGTTCTTGTAGTATGTTGTGCGTTGTCACAAGTTTCCTTGTGTTGAAACCAAGTATAATTTCACCGCAAATTTCTCGATGTGATCCGAGGTCGAACACAGGGACTGTTTTAGGTTATTACGTTATGTTTGTGATATATGCGACCAGATATTTTTCAATTATAAAAGAATTTGTGTACAAGTAATCAAACATGCGATAAAATAAAGTAAGCGGTAAAAATGCGATAATAACATAAATTGCGTTAAAGTAAATTGTGATAAAGTAAATCTAAGCTAAGATGATACAAGATACAGGTTTCATGATACAAGATACTGAGGTCAAGGCTGGCTGTGAAGATTATGCAAAGATCGTGTAATGTGGTGACAAGTCTTATGTACGAAGCAGAAATAGAAGAGATAACTAATATAGACAGCGCAAGTTCCTTAATTATGTTAAAGATATAAGTATTGTTCCACTTTTCCCTTAGCGTACACCTTTCGGTGATCAGCCATGTTCCCACATCTAAATGGTGAAACAGGGACGAACGTAATGAACGCATAAGATTCGAATTGCTAGAACCAATCTGGTACATGTCAAACAAGATATAGTTAACTCACAGGAGGGAAAAAATTTACCTTGGATATATTCCAAAAATTGTTGAAACCATGAATTTGATGGAATATGCACCTCAAAATTTCGAAAATCATGGTAGTGAGAATTTTCATCCCATCAACCATCAAAGAGGAGTCTAATCCTTTGTAATGCCATAGCAAAAACAGTAGCTTATTAAAGAAACCACAACAAAATCCAAATCGATGAACTATAATGGCCATTTTTTTACAAAGTGATATTTTTTTCCAAGTTGTTAAAATAATAGCAAAAAAAATATATAAAACTAATTTATTAAGAATATGAGACTATATGGCTAATTTATTAAGAATAATTATGAAAAACAATTCAAAGATTTGAATAAAATTGAATATGTATAAAATAATGAAAAACCACTCAAAGATTTGAATAAAATATATGGATAAAATAAAATTTAATCATATATGGATATTTAAAATATAAATTTGATAGAAAAATCTGGATATTTAATTAAGATGAGATTAGTTCGAAAAGTGGTTAAACAGAATCTCAAATAATAATAAAATGTGAAGATTATGTTAAGCAAAATTAGGACTGCAGTTGTCAAAGGAATATCAGCAATTGCCTTGTATACATAACTTGAACCAATTTTTTATTCCATTGTAGTTTCATCAATTTGGGGACTATGATAAAACTGACATCAACCACAAAATATCTTTATCTTCAACAATATTCGAATTGGCAGAACCAATCTAGTACATCGTCAAACGAAATATAGTAACTCCACGGAGGGAAAAATTTTACCTTGGATATATTTCACAAATTGTTGGAACGATGAATTTGATGAAATATGCACCTCAAAATTTCGAAAATCATGATAGAGAGAATTCTCTTCCCATCGATCATCAAAGAGGAGTCTAATCCATTGTAAATCATAGCAAAAACAGTAGCTTGTTAAAGAAACTACTGGTCATTTTTTTACAAAGTGATATTTCTTTTTTCCAAATCGTTAAAATAATAGCAAAAATAGTATAGAAATATACCGCTAATTTATTAAGAATGTATATAAAAAAATTATGAAAAACATTTCAAAGATTTGAATAAAATTAAATACATATAAAGTAATGCAAAATAATTCAAAGATTTAAATAAAATATATAGATAAAATAAAAGTCAATAATATATAGATACTTAAAATATAATTTGGTAGAAAAATATGGATATTTAATTAAGGTGAGATTAATTCGAAAAGTGGTTAAACATAATCTAAATAATAATAAAATATAGAGATTAAGTTAACTAGGTGTTCTTGAGACCCTGTTTTAGACCCTGTTTTTTATTCTGTATTTGTAGTTTCGTGAGTTGCCATATTTTACCATTTTTAATAACAAAATCTTAAACTTTTCCGTACGCTTCAATTTCTCCCTACCTAGTTGTATAAAAGTTAAAAAGGATGAGACAGAGAATGCTCTCTATAAAAGAGCTCACAAACTCGCAAAATTCTCATGCGAGTTTTCTTAACAAAGAAATTTTAACCTCAAATCTAAGCGTAAAGATTTAAAATAAACCAAGGTCCGGTCAACAATTGGTCACTTTTTAACCGAGTTTAATTAATTATGATGATTGTTTTTCCATTTCCCAATGTATCACACTGTTACCACTCCTATGATCTTAATTTTTCTCACCTCTTCTGTATTATATATATATATACACAAAGGTTGTAATTTGAAAAACAAAGGATGAGATTTTGCTGTGTATTTCTGATTTCACCACAACGAAATTTAATAAAGGAATGCCAGCAATCAACAGTCAACAGAAAGACAAATGAAATCATTCACAAAGCAAGCTGGAAGGACAAGTAATTATTCAAGAAAGGAAAACCCAAATCAATGCAGCTAAAAAAGAGTAATACGATATGCAACTGAAATGGTTCTAAATACAAATGGTTCCACATAATGAAGAAAAGGCGAAAGAAATAATCCAAAGTGTTACAAATTGAAAAATTGGAACTTCAAAAACCTATAAACACGTAGCTTGCTTTCCTAATCTGACCAACAATTGGACATTTCAGCTACCAAACGCCTTCAGAGTTTAGATAATAACCACCTAGAGCTAACATATAAACCCGACTCATTTTTTCTGTTAACTCTACGGTATTGTTGTTGCGGGAAAAAGAAAAATGAACACCGAAGTAGAAGCGCAAAAGAGAAGGCACGGAGATTGTGTCTCATCTCAAGATGAAATTATCTGTGCTCTTACAATGAAAGAAAGCTAGAGCTATACCTGGTTCTTCGACTTTATATCTTAAGATTTGTTAACAATAAGACTCTGAAAATCCCTAGGCACCAAAATTGATAGGGAGCTCTTTGGCACCACCAAAGTATAAATTAAACTGAATGAAAAAAAGTTTAAAAACCAAACAGACCCAGTTCACTGACTTTCTCCTTCTCGAAGGTCTCGAAATACTGATAGATAATTGTCACTGCAAGTAAAATTCCAGTTCCAGAACCGATTGCTCCCATGAAATCAGCCAACACGGTCAATGCACCAATGCACATTCCTCCAAATGCTGCAGCTGTGGGTATGTAACGGTTCAACTCTTTCTGTAAGTTAGATTCACGGTGTCCAGGCATGACCATTTGTTGTTCCTGCAAATCAAATCAAAGCATCGGCAAATCAGGAATCACTCAATCGAAAGTTCTACACTTTTAATTCTTAAACTACAGTGAGCAGACTTTTCATTTTAACAATTTATTTTGTGGAATAGATATGACAAAATCTAGAAGGATCTAATTTAATATTTCACTGAAAGAAAGCACACAGGATCAAATCATACCTTCAGCTGCTTGGCCACATCTCTGGCAGAGGAACCAGAAACTTCAATCCAAGTTTTTGAGAAGAGTGCACATGCTGATAGCATAAAGACAAGATAGAACAAAGCATGGAAGGGATTGGCTGCCATATCAGCTAAGCTGAAAGAAGAAACACCACATATTACACAAAAAAACCACATAGGTGATAGGCAATATAGAGTACATTTTTTTCTCTCTATATAGTTTTCTTTGGGGTGGTGGGAGAGGGGGGGTCATTAGCAGGAACTAAGGATATTACCTTGATGGTGGGGTGATGTAATAAGCAAGGCCACCAACAGGGATGGATTGGCCGTTTGAATACTCAGATTCTTTCCATATACCCAGAAGATTCACCAGAAAGTTCCCACTGTACTTCCTGTACAGTAACTGCAGATACAATTCCATGCAATCAGTTAGGTGGAAGCACCGGCAAAGTGAATATTAGGTGTGCATGAATGTAGAAAAATAAACTTACCTGAGAGATGAAGTAAAGGTTGGAAACAAGAGCAGAGTGAAGGATAATTGGCATATTGGAGGTGTAGAAAAGCTTAATTGGGTAAGAACCCTGTTGCCCACGAGAGTTCTTTGACCTCACAGGCAGAACCACCCGGAACCCTTGGAAGTAGACAACAATTAAGAAGATTAAAACTGTAGCAAGCAGATTTGTCACATTAGGAAGATTCTGCCTATAGAATGCTTCCCGCAATGCACGAACTTTGTCTGTTCGGGTAATCAGCAGATGGAATAATGCAATCACAGCTCCTTCAAATTCAGCTCCTCTTCCACTGTTAATGGTGGTCGGACTAAATGCCTTCCAAATAATGTTCTCACTGCAAAATCCAGACAATTTTGAAAAGTTCATTAACGACAGTGTGACCAGAGATATGTCAACACATAAATTTGATGAGAAATGATGACAGAAAGGTAGGAGAACTTACCACATGTTGGTTGCTATGAAGAGGGAAATTCCAGATCCTAAACCATATCCCTTCTGGAGAAGCTCATCCAAGCATATGACAACAATACCAGCAAAGCACAGCTGAACAATTATAAGAATAGCATTTCCCACGCCAAGTTGGCTAACGCTACCATACATTCCCGAAAGAACATATGCAACTGCCTCACCAACGGCTATCAGGATGCCCAACAATTTCTGTGCACCATTTCTGAGTGGAAAATAATAGGAAAAAGATATATGCATTTTAAATTAGAATCCAGGAAAATGTGGAACAGAAAAGAAATCATATTAGCAATATGGTATCACGAATCTCAAAAAGGAAATATTATTGTAAAGGATCAATGCATTTTGCATTCAGGTAGAATAATAATAACACTAGGAAAAATGCAATGCTACAAACTTTAGGAAAACAATAGAAACCAAAGAAATTAACCATTGGTTAGTAAATTATAATAGATATCATCATACTAATCAACAAGAAAGGCCAGCCACAGTAATTCAGGTCGTCATTGTTCACCAATACGCATGACTTACTGAAAATAAACTATAGCATGCATAAGGCATCCAACTTCAACTACAAACTACGGCTTTGTTACAGATATTTATTCAAACCAAGTATTTAATGTGGGCTATGATTCAAGTAGATTAAAAAAATGCTAGCAAACAAATTTCTTTGACAATATAGAAAAACTACTGCAGGGAACGATTGGAAATGGAACATCTACGGGAAAAGATCTTCAATGAATGTAACAGGAGGATGCATGGTCAAAACACATCATTGTAAAATTGCCAACCCATATCAAATAATATTTCCATCTACTATCTCCAACAATCAGCAAGCGCAGTAAATAGACAAACAGATTGTGAATTTATATAAGAGCTTACAAGAGAGCCCGGTCCTCCCGCACATTGTTGTCGACTTCAATAATCTTGGACCCGACCAGAAGTTGCATCACCATCCCAGATGTGACGATCGGGGTGATCCCAAGCTCCATGACAGTACCACGATTGGAAGCGAGGATCACACGCATCCAATAAAATGGATCTGCACCTGTGGTGGAGTGAATCCCATACAGAGGAAGCTGGCTGCATACCAAGAAGATGAAGAGGGCGATGACAGTATAAATAACCTTCTCTCTGAATGGAATTTTCCGATCGGCACTCTGCACCTCAGGGAGAAACGAAAGGAACGGCCTGACCAGATGAAGGACTCTAAACCCACCACCCATCTTCCTTCAGCCAACTTATTATCAACAATGCTGAATCAAAATAGAGAGAAAAAAAAGGTCAATAATTGAACATTAAACATACCCATTTGACAGATCTAGAAGGCAGAGAGACAAATCCAGATTTCAATCGATCCTTAGAACAAAATTGAGAAATTGTCCAAAATAACCCCTTTACTTTTCACATTTCAAAACTAGCATGCTAGTTTTTCTTGGGCCTTCTCGGGCAAGATTGTGCCCGAGATTGTATTTGAAACGTTATGAATTCAAATTACCCAGTCATTTGAAAGGACGAAAATACCCCTACTTTAAAAAACCCTTTCATATACACGAAGACCATTCCGAACGATCCAGCTCCTCACCTCGCTCGAGCTATCCCTGTTTTCGCTTTGAAATTTTCCTTCCCCACGGTTATTTGCATCCTTAAGCTTACTTATTTTAGAGGTATTTCACTATTTCCTTCTTTAAGTATATTGTTTCGTCTTAAATTAGAGGTTGGCTAGGGTTTTAGAATGTACCTAAAATATATGCGAAATTTGGGTTAGATATTATCTTTCTTGCAATATTTGTTCCTTTTTTTGTGTATGTTGTCTATTATTGATGATTTTCGGGATACAATACATGCTATTTCAATTGAATCTGTTTGAATCTGGGCCTCTGATCGTTTGGATGTGTACCGAGATTGGGTGTAAAACCATCGAGTTTTGGGCATTTTGAATACGATCTCGAGTAATTGTGGCCCGAGCTCATCCCCAAGATCTTATACGTAATGGGACCAAAACCCTAATTTCGTGGCCCGCCAGTGTAAATGGCCCAAGCTCTTCATTATTAGGACATGATCTCAGGCGAGTTTTCCACCGAGTTCTTCATCGAGATTTAAGGCATATTCCAAATTTATGTGTATATTTTGTTGTTGTTTTTCCTATTTGATTGTTGAGTTGAATATTTGGCTTGTGTTATGTGTGACAAATAGCATTGGTGACTAAGATCCGTACTAACCATTTTCCAACAGATCTAACTTCTTGTTCTCGTCTACCAAAAACAGTATGGCCACTACTACAAAAACAATGTTTCTCAATGTTTTTTCAGCGTCAAATGTCACTCTTCTTGACATTTTAAAAACATCAAGGAATCCAATGTCAAGAATGTAGATGTTCTCGACTAGGAAATAACGTAAAAAATAATGACATTTGACATGTTTGAAATCTAAAGAATATTGACGTTCTTGATAAATAAAAAAGTTAAGAACAGTTTCACTTGATATGTGAAAAATGTCAAAAATATAGGTGTTCTTGACAAGAATAAAGTGTCAAGTGTAAAACTTTTTGATAGTTTCCAATTGTCAAATATATCTATATCTTGACATGTTTAACTCGTCAAATATGTATGTGATTTCTTTTTAAAATTTAATATACATGTTTACCTATAAATTGTTCTAGTATTTTGATCCAACAATCACAATATTATGACAAATATCCATCAAACCAAATAAACAACCAAACACGTTTTCAATCTTAAGAACCAAAATTTCCTCCAATACCTTTGACAAAAGATAACATTCTTCAACATTGTCATTATAAAACTTTACAACTCCATGAAGGATTTTTTAAGTTAACTAGAAGAATATGGACAGACCCATATGAACATTTCCAAAAAAAATATGAGGAACATAATTTTAACAGTCAGCCCGATATGAACAATTTCAAAAATTACATTTCCAAGACTTCTATCAAAACTACAATCCCACCCCATATTAACAATACCTTTATCCATAATTGTAAATCTAGTAAGAAAAGATGATAAGCAATGATCTAACTTAAACAAAGGGGTGAAAACAAACAAGTTTTTAATACATACAACTAGCCATTTCTAGCTCTACAATATCACAAACTTGAAGAAAGTAAGACAATTATAACTCTTCAACTACATTTGTGCATTAAGTTAACTTAAGCACGAAAGTTTTCATTCAGAAAACCAAATTAACACGGAACCAAGGAAAGTAATACTCAAGCAACAAAAGCCATTGAATTGATATCAATACCTACATGTTCTAGTTTTTAAGATGGATCATAGTAATTTCCCCTTCCGATATTTCTCCGGCAACCTTCCCTTCTTCCAACCAACATTCCTTCCATTAGAGTATACTATTCAAGTTACTCTCAATGGAAATCGAAAGCTGTAAGATAAATGGTTATCCCTACTGTATTTGGACTGAGCAGAATCGTTTTTTCATTGAGGATATGGAAGCTTGTAGGGTTCTGTCCCTCTCAAAGACACAACTGCTATGGATGGTAGAGGAGGCTTCTAAGCTAGCAGCAAACTTGAATAACAAATATTTCCTCAGTAAAGACAAAGGCTGCGATGGAGTCACAAGTTTATCCAAGTTCAAGGATACATCAGGCTGGGTTTTGAGGTTTGTTATATGGCCGTCAACTGGAGGTCGAAGCTTTTTTCACGTACCAGAAGGTCCAAAGCATCAGGGTTGGTTCTCTTTCATAAGTATGATTAAAAGTTTCTTTAAAAAAATTGAGGACTCAGGTCTGCTTTCAAAGAAAATTAAAGATACAGTGTCAAGCCCTCAAGTCAAATTTGGATCAAGTTTTGCGGATGTGGTAAAAGGAAAAGAAGAGTTCAAGGGGATTATCTCATATTCTTCTTCTAAAATGGGCAGCAAACAGAGGAAGACCCCAAATACAAACCCTACTAAACAGAACAAGAAGGTCATTTGGGTTCAAAAGAATTCTGAAGTGCTTAAGGAAGATTTCAACAACTTATGGATTATTTCAAGATTATTTGTATTCAACGACCGGAAGGAAATATCAAAAGTATTGAATCAGGCCTTTCAATCGGAGGTCATTATTAACCCTTTATTTGCAGATAAAGCTCTTATCAAGTTAAGCCAAGGTTCTTTCGAAAAGCTAATTGATGAACCAGGCAAATGGCAATCAATCGGCCCCTTCCATTTACTCTTTGAAAAATGGAACAAATTCAAGCATGGCAGACCTATGGTTATGGAAGGTTTTGGGGGTTGGATTTCAATAAAAAACCTACCTTTGGATTATTGGAACAGAAACACCTTTGAAGCCATTGGAGCCTACTTCGGAGGAATGGAAAAAATTGCTTTAGATACCCTTAACCTCACCAATTGTGTTGAAGCAAGAATTAAGGTCGCAAGGAATTTATGTGGATACATGCCAGTTACGATCGAAGTTAAAGATGAATCAAGAGGGAGTATATTCTTGAATTTTGGAGATATACAATGTTTAGATCCTCCCTCATTAGTTAAGGATGATTTATTTATACACAATTTCTCAAATCCGATTGATCTAGTCCGATTGAAGCAAGTGATGAAGGATGAAGGAGTCATGGTTAATGAGCTGGAAAATGAATGGTCATTCCTTGAAGCTGAAGAGTCCAAACCAGAGTTCTCAAGAAACCCCTCTGTTTTTTTGAATCTGCAATAGATGCCTAGGAAGATGAGAGGTCAGCCTTCATTATCTGACTCACATCTATCCAAAGAAGTCGAAAAGTCCCCTTTTAAATTTTTACAGAATACAGACCAACCACCCTGCGTGGATTTAATTCCCGGTTCGGCAGTGGAGAAGACACCTCTTGAAAAACCGCGGAATACGAAACACCACCCTCAAGTAGAAGTCACAACTTGTTCAGAAGAAGTCGAAGAGTCACCTGCCTTAAAGACAAAAGAAAAAGCGGTCGGTTCAAGTGCCTTTTTAGGCCCCTCTCTCCTACTTTGGGCAACGAAAAGTCCAATGTAATTTTGAACACTCCAACGCATGTTTTTAATAAGGCAGCAATTAATTTGAAGACTTTAGTCCGCCAACCTCTTGGAATTCAGCCTCCCCCTGATCAGTTTACCTCCCCGGAAGTTGAAAAGACTCTGAAGAACTTGGTAGTTGATTCAGACGCATACTCTAGTCGAAGCTCACACCTCCTCAAACCATTTCCCAAATACTTTGCAAGAAGAAGAAGATCCTCTGTTAAATCATGGTCTTTAATTGCAAATTCAGACCTTTTGGAAGATTGTTGCGCCAGGGTACAAATTCCATTTGCCAAGACAGAAAGGTCAATAATTTCTCTTCCTAATCCTTCTTCACTCACTCCTCAGTTGGTCAAAAACTTAGAACCTTCTTTCCCTTCCGTGCAAGGATCTCATTTCTCTGAGTCAAGAAGACTTTCACAAGGCTTTGATGATGTCTCAATAGTTAGTGTCAGCAGTGAAGAGTTGGATTTTGAGGAGCATGATCTCAAAATCAAGGGTAATGAAGACCAAGACGAAGTTGTTATGAACTTCAACCTTCTCTTCCAAAATGAAGAGTTACACGAGTCAGAGAATATAGAGTTACAAAAAGATTAGTTATAAAGAAACTCCTGAAAAAAATAAATCCGGATATTGTTCTGCTTCAAGAATCAAAAAAGGACAGTTTCGACCGTCCATTCATAAAAAGCCTATGGAGTTCAAAGGATGTGGGTTGGACTCTTGTGGAAGCGCAAGGCAGATCAGGATGCATCCTATCTTTGTGGGATGAAAGCAAGATTTCAGTATTGGAGGTTATCAAGGCAGAATTCTCTTTAACAATAAAATGCAATAATGCAATACCATTTGTAAGAAAGTGTGCTGGATAACAAATGTTTACGGTCCAAACAACCACAGGGAAAGAGGAAAATTGTGGACTGAATTAACCTCATTAGTAGAAAGCTGTGAAGATGCTTGCTGTATTGGTGGGGATTTTAACTGTATCCGAAGAAGACAAGAAAGATTTCCATTGGGAAGAGCAACTGAGAAATCAGACACTTTAACAACTTCATCAGAATTTCAAATTCCTATGTCAAATGGAAGATTCTCTTGGTCACGAGAAGAAGAAATAGTTTCAAGATCGCTCATTGACAGATTCTTCATCACAAACAAATGGGATGATCTTTTTGAAAACTCGAGAGTTTCAAGGCAAGCTAGACCAATTTCTAACCACTTTCCTCCTTTGTTTGAAGCTGGACCTTCTCCTTTTAGATTCCGTAATAGTTGGTTACTTAACAAGGATTGCTGAAGAATTATTGAAAGATCCTTAAATTTGAAAGGCAACAAGGGTGGGCTGGTTTTGTGTTCTCAATCAGATTAAGAAGGCTGAAGCAAGCCCTTAAAAGATGACATTTGGAAGAAACAAAACAACAGAAAGCTAATGAAGATGCACTCTTGGAAGAAATACGAAGAAGAGATTTGATAATGGAGTGTCAAGAAGAATCTTCTTTTGAGGAAGATATAAGAATCTCCCCAAAAGTTGACCTAATTTCCCTTTACCAAATAGAGGAAAGAGACCTCATTCAAAAGAGTAAATTGAATTGGTTACAATTGGGGGATGAGAATACAGCTTTTTTCCACCGTTTCCTTGCAGCCAAAAAATGGAAAAGCTTAATAACGGAGTTAATCAATGATCAAGGGGAAGCAACAAAGTCTTTCAGAGAAGTAGAAGGAATTTTGGACTTCTATAGCAATCTTTATTCAAAAATTCAGGGCTCACATTCACTATCTCAGAATTTGAGTTGGCCAAGGGTCTCTACAGATCAAAATAGGTGGCTGATTTTTAGTTTTAATCTAGCAGAAATTAAGGAAGCAGTAAAGTTGTTGGGAAGAAATAAAGCTCTAGGACCGGATGGCTTCACCATTGAATTTATCCTAAAATTTTGGAATTTATTAAAAGACAACCTAAAGGGTATCTTTGATGAGTTTTACCACAATGGAAAGCTCAATTCTTGTATCAAAGAAAACTTCATCTGCCGAATCCAAAAGAAATCAGAGGCAGTCTCAGTGAAAGACTTTAGACCTAACAGTTTATCTACTATAATCTATAAGATTATAGCCAAAGTTATTGCAGAAAGACTCAAGAAAGTAATGCCTAGCCTTATAAGTCCAACTCAAAGTGCATTCATTGAAGGTAGACAAATCCTTGATCTGGTCTTAATAGCTAATGAGGCAGTAGAAGATTACAGAAGGGTCTTAATAGCTAATGAGACAGTAGAAGATTACAGAAGCAAGAAGAGAAAGGGTTGGATTTTAAAGCTGGATCTTGAAAAGGCTTTTTTGATAGAGTGGATTGGAATTTTCTTGAAAAAACCCTTCATGAGAGGAATTTCCACCCCAAGTGGATCTCTTGGATTTTGGATTGTATCTCTAATCCAATGTTCTCCATTTTCATAAATGGAAGACGAAGAGGAAGAATTAAAGCTACAAGGGGAATTAGACAAGGTGACCCCCTCTCTCCCTTTTTTTTCCTTTTGGTTAGTGATTTGCTTAGTGTATTGGTTGACAAAATCTGAGAAAAAGATCTGTTTGAAGGCTTTGTGGTTGGGAAAAATAAGGTTCAGCTCTCCATTCTTCAATTTGCTGATGATACTCTATTTTTTTGTAAGTATGACGATGACATGCTAGACAATCTTAGAAAATCCATCACTTTGTTTGAATGGTGCTCGAGTCAGAAAGTTAATTGGGAAAAATCTGTCATTTGTGGGATAAATATTGAAGATTCAAAGTTGAGGGCAGTAGCTTCAAGGCTGAATTGTCAATTAGCACACCTTCCATTCTTATATTTGGGCCTCCCTCTTGGGGGGGATCCAAAGAAATTGGATTTTTGGCAGCCGGTCATAGATAAAGTACACAAAAAACTTGACAAGTGGAGAAGATACAACTTATCAAGGGGTGGAAGAGCTACTTTGTGTAAATCAGTCCTTTACAACCTTCCAACCTACTACATGTCCTCTTTTTCAATGCCTGAAAAAGTGATATCAGCCATAGAAAGGACCATCAGAAACTTCTTTTGGGAAGGCCATAAAGGTGGAAAGATAAACCATTTATCAAAGTGGGAGCTAGCTTCTAAAAAACAGGTAGATGGAGGTCTCGGGCTAGGAGGCTTGAAAGCTAAAAACTTGGCTCTATTAGCCAAATGGGGCTTGCGGTATATGAAAGAACAACCCTCCCCGTGGAATCAAGTTATTACAAGTATTCATGGCAGCAGCCAATTTGGTTGGCACACATCCGGCAAGGTTCATTGCAGTCTTTTCAAGATCTTGGTTGAATGTTGAGAATTTGGCAGCTTTTAAATTGGGAAATGGAACCAAGATTGCATTTTGGCAAGACCCTTGGCTGGATTCTTCTCTTCTAAAAGATAGATTCCCTTTCTATTTGGCTTAACCACCCATCCCAATGGTTCAGTATCAAACTATTGAGATTCTCACACCTCTACATAGACACTTAACTTCAGAAGAGCCCTAAAGGAAGATGAGATTCTAGAGTTCCAAACCTTATTAGCCTTGTTGGTTAAGCAAGTTTTAAACAATAGGCAAGATACTCGCTTTGGTCCCTTGAAAATAATGGCTCCTTAGTTAAATCACTGGTAAACCACCTTTCTTTGACCCCTCCAATGTCAGCCCACCTTTCTTTGGCCCCTCCAATGTCAGCCAGTCTTCAAAAGGGTCTTTGGAAGACCAACAGCCCTAGGCGAGTTAATATAACAATATGGATAATGCTTTTTGGAGCCCTTAATTATTCCTCAAAGCTGCAATGAAAGCTACCCTACTACTATATTTCCCCCAATTGGTGTATCCTTTGCAAATCAACTGAAGAAGATCTCCAACACCTATTCTTCGACGGTATTTTTGCCTTTAATTGCTAGAGAGAATTTCTCAACTGCTTCAACACCTCTTGGGTCTTCAATAATTCATTTAGAACAACAACTACTTTTTGGTCCATCTCTCAAGAAACACACTAATTTACTTTGGATTAATGGGATAAAAGCAGTGTTGGTTGAAATTTGGTTTGAAAGAAACCAAAGAGTGTTCAATGGTAAGAAAACTCCTTGGTTTGCTCGTTTTGAGGCGGCAAAGCTCAACGCTTCTCTTTGTTGCTCCCTTTCTAAATGTTTTGAAGCCTACTCCTTACAAGACATAAGCTCAAATTGGCAGGCGTTCTTACAAATGGAAGCTTAGTTGTTAAACTTACTCCGATGGATGTGGCAGCAGATTTAAACTTTCTTTTGTAATCTCAATTGTTATATTTTCCTTGTTGTATTCTTAGTTCTATGCAGCTTCAGTTTGTGAAGCTTTTACTTGTCTTTTTCTCATTAGTATTAACTTTTTGCTAGCCTTTAAGGGCTCATCAGTTTTGATGGATGTGAT
This sequence comes from Benincasa hispida, assembly GCF_009727055.1. Classification (NCBI taxonomy): domain Eukaryota; kingdom Viridiplantae; phylum Streptophyta; class Magnoliopsida; order Cucurbitales; family Cucurbitaceae; genus Benincasa; species Benincasa hispida. The sequence continues at coordinate 74,338,132 of NC_052357.1, read as the reverse complement.
GAGGGTGCTATGGGAGTGTCAACCTAGTTGAGATGTTCGGGTACGCCTACTGATCCTTTAGTTTCTTTCTTGGTTATTTGTATTCGCCTTTATTTCCAAGTACATATCTTTTGTACTAAATCTTAATGATTAATAAAGGTCGTTTCCTTTTCAAAAAAAAGATGGATCATAGTAATTTTTTAAAGAAAACTAAAATTCATTATCAATAATCAATTAGTTTTTAAATAATTATAGAATCTTAATTAACCATAATTCAAAAACTAAACACACTTCAGTACTTCTAAGCACTTAGAAAGTGAATCTAAACACATCCCTTGTCAATCCAAACACAATGTATGCAATAAGATGTTTAGAAGTGGAGAAAGTGTTTGCAGGCTTAATTTTCAAAAATTAAAAACAAGAAACCAAATAGTTGAGGCCATACCAATTTAATTTAAGCATTTAAAAAAAAAATGGGGATTTAATCTTTCAACTTTTAAAATTATAAATTTAGTTTATGGACTTGATTTTTTTAAAATTCTATCAATCTATCCAGTACAACATTGAAAGTTTTAGTTGTTTTTTAAAATTCATCAAATGAGGTCATACAACATTGAAACTCTACTTGGTCACTCAATGATCTGCAAATTTATAATGGGCACTCAATGGTCTGCAAAAAGGGAAGCCAAATTGCTTCCAAATACATTCAAGAATTGTCCACAAACAAAGCAAAGTAGCAACAAGTTAAACAAAGCAAAGCAGCAACATTTTTTTTTTTTCTTCAAATGGGTTATTTGTTTTGTTTTTGTTTTGTAGTTTAAAATTTGAATTGGGCACTCAATGGTCTGTAAAAAAGCAAGCCGAATTGCTTTCAAATACATTCAAGAATTGTCCACAAATAAAGCAAAGTTTTTTGTTTCTTCAACTGGGTTATTTGTTTTGTTTTTATTTAATAGTTCAAACTTTGAATTCGGCACAGTCAATGGTCCGCAAAAGGGGAAGCCAAATTGCTTTCAAATACATTCAAGAATCCACAAACAAAGCAAAGCAGCAACAATTTTTTTTGTTTCTTCAAATGGGTTATTTGTTTTGTTTTTTATTTCATAGTTCAAAATTTGAATTGGGCACCCAATGATCTGCAGAAAGGGAAGCCAAATTGCTTTCAAATGCATTTAACAAATTGTCCACAAACAATAGAGTGCATCAGCTAAAACCTACATCAGATGGGGTGGCAACTTTTGGCAATTCACGATCAACCGCAAGCTTCGAAGTTGCAGGTCGAGGGGACCGGTCAATCGAGAGCGAGACCTTTGCAAAGGAGAATGAGAATCAAACTCTGATTTAACAATCCCTCTATTCAATTTGCTCACCCTAGGAGTTGCAGGTGACGTCTTGTTGGGAATTTCAGGTGTAGAAGATATGTTAAGAATAATTAAAATGTACTAATCAAAACCATACAGAAATGGAGCAGAAACCAAATAATCCAAACAAAGCCATCCCAAATTCCCTAAGAACATCCACAGAAAGTTGAATTTTAGCAACATTTCATCACCCTTGAGAACAATTTCATCTGAAATGAAGCAGAAACGATAGATCCAACAAAAAAAAGCAGCGCAAACACTAATTCTCTGAAAGAAAAAGCCTAAAATTACTTCCAAGTAGATCTAACCGACATAGGATGAGATCTTGAAGAAACCACCGTCAAATCAACAACCAAAATGTTGACACAAAGAAATCCAGAAACAACAATAGAGCAGCAGGAAAAAGGGCTCCCTTATCACACGCTAAAATAATAGAGCAGCAGCAAAACCAAATAATACAGAAATATTAAGAATAAAAAAAAAAAAAACAGAAAAAATGCCAGGGAAAATGGCTCCCTTCACATGCTAAAATAATAGAGCATCAGTAAAATCAAATAATACAGAAAGATTCAGAATCAAAGAATAGCACCAAAGGACTCCCTTCTTCACAAATCAAATAAATTCAAAGCCTTACAGGTGGTTTCGATCGTTACCGTCTTTGATGTGAAAGCACCGGCGGCAGCGTGAAAGGTCTTCTCGACAGCGTGAAAGGTCTTCTCGGCAGCGTGAAGGCACATCCCAAACACTAAGTTCACGATTTCACAGAGGCGGCGATCTTCACACGATTCAATATTTTGGGTTTCTCACGCTTACGTTTAATTTGGAGAAAAAAAAAAGTAAAAATAAAAGGAAACTGGGTAAACCAGCCTAAATTAAAATTTTCTTGGAAATCAGTGCACGACGAGAGATATTAAGAAAATATAATATAATAATATGTAATAAAATAAATAAATATAATATAATATATAAATAAATAACAAAAAATAGATTTCTCCGCTTTCACTAATCTATTTGGATTGATCATCAATGTGTCTTTCAAGACCCACCAAATGCCACTATTTGTAGTCTATTTGACAAGTAAGAGGTGGAGAGATTAGACATTAATAGTGTGTAATATTGAGACATAGGGGTAATGGATAAGTGACATATGGCTAATGCACACTAATAATAGACATCTACGTTATATCTAATTTAACATATTTATAATACTCCCCTTAGTTGCCCATTATTTATGAAATATGTCTCGTTAAAATCTTACTAGAAAAAAAATCCACTGGAAAAAAATCCTAGTGAAGGAAGAAGAATACATATTTCATATAATCTAATACTTTTCACAAGTATATTTACTCCCCCTCGTGGAAACATTACTTGAGCTCTTTGAGTCGTCGTATTCCAATGTTGTGCATGTTGGGGTTGATACCCTAAATCTTGTAGAGTCCTGTAGTTTTGTAAACACGTGTATGAACAAACATTTGTGATGTAATAATGTGAGATATTTTCTTCACTGTTGTCTATGAAATATGGGATATTTTAGTTGCTGTTTGAGGAGAAATTTCGGACCAACCACGGACTGCCACATCATTTGCTAAATTAATGACGAAATTCCGAAATCGTCAAATTTGTGAGCAATTAAGAGTTGATATGTGTCTCAAATTGAAATTGAGGACAAATTCTGTGTAAAATTAATTTCGACCAATTGACACTATAATTTGGGCATTGGTCCAGTTACATCCAAATATGGGCTTAAGATGGGCCTAAAACGCCAAAATAGGCATAAGACCAATTAATTGGGCCTAAAGACCAAGCTCAAGTCCAATTAATTAGGCCCAAAGGCCAGACCCAAGCCCATGAAACCCATCAGGGAGTTCTATAAATAAAGAATCTCCCCTTATTTACAAATGTCAGCAATTTTATACTTCAGAGAGCTTATAAGGAATTCTCTACAATCAGAAGACTCTTTGACTCCTGAAGCTGACCACACTTGAAGACTGAAGTCCTTCGAAGATACAAGCATTCTGAAGACTGAAGTCCTTTGAAGATGCAAGCATTCTGAAGACTGAAGTCCTTTGAAGATACAAGCAATTCTACATTCAAAGAGCCTAGAGAGAATTCATCAAAATGCAGAAGACTCCCAAGACTCTTAAAGCTGCACTCCTAAAAGACAAAAGACCTTTGAAGACACAAACACTCTTCCAAGACTTCTACTTCAAGAACGTTCGATGTTTTTCTTCTTCAAGTCAAGCACATCCACCCAACTGAAAGAGAATCAGAGGATCAAGTACTAGAGATCGAACCACATCGCATCAAATCAACATCAACATCAACACCAACTCAAGTTCAACTCCACGAAACAAGTTTCTCCGGAAGCCTCGTGCTAACACTAATCCTCCACAAAGATCATCAAGCCTAAAGGCCAATCATCCAAGAAGATCATTAAGCCTAAAGGTCAATCATCCAAGAAGATCAACAAGCCCAAAGGTCGATCGTCCAAGAAGATCATCAAGCCCAAAGGACGATTATCTAAGAAGACCAATAAACCCAAAGGTCGATAATCCAAAAAGATCAACAATCCCAAAGGTCGATCGTCCAAGAAGATCAACAAGCCCAAAGGCCGATCGTCCAATAAGATCATCAAGCCCAAAGGCCGTTAATCTAAAAAGATCAACAAGTCCAAAGGTCGATCGTCCAAGAAGATCAACAAGTCCAAAGGCCGATCATCTAAGAAGATCAATAAGCCCAAAGGTCAATCGTCCAATAAGATCATCAAGCCCAAAGGCCAATCATCCAAGAAGATCAACAAGCCCAAAGGCCGATCATCCAAGAAAATCAACGAGCCCAAAGACTGATCTTTCAAGAAGATCAACTAGCTTAAAGACTATAGTTTATTTTAAGAGCATCAAAATATTATATATTAGAGATTGTACTCACTTTCCATAAAGTTAATACAAATACAAAGTTCAAGTTCCACGAAATAATTTTCTCTTGAAATCTGGTGCGAACAAATTGGCACGCCCAGTGGGACCTCTCTACCTCTCATCTCTCTCTCAACATTCAAGTAAACTGATGACACCAAAGAAAGCTGCATCTAAAGCAACTGCTGCAAGCAACACCTACACAAGACTTGTCACCTGCAACCATTCAAAGGAAAGTATATGGAAGCAAGAACAAGGTTTTGTCTTCGCAGAGAAAATTTGGGAGCAACTGATGGAATCGCGAGATCATCATAAGAGAAAATTTGTTGTTTGACAACTCTGCCTTTGCTTCTGAGCAATCAAAGAAAGAATCATACCTTAACGTAGTGTCTATTGTGATGGCTGATGTAACGACTGAGTCAGCCATGACAGAGATGAAAAGGAAGATAAATCTCTTAATGAAAGTTGTAGAGGAACGAGATCATTAAATCGTTGTTTTAAGAGATTAGATACAGGCTCGAGATACTGCTGAGTCGAGTCAATCTCCAGCCACAAAAGTCAATGACAAAAGAAAATCTATTTTGCAGGAAGACCAGCTGCAACAATCTACCTCTGTCACCGCCCTGTCAGTTCAACAGCTGCAAGATATGATTACAAACTCCATAAGGGCTCAGTATGGAGGACCATCACAATCTTCCTTTATGTACTCCAAGACGTACACCAAGAGAATCAACAACTTGAGAATGCCAGCTTGGTATCACCTCCAAAGTTCCAGCAGTTCGACAAAAAGGGCAATCTGAAACAACATGTTGCTCATTTCATTGAAACTTGCCAAAATGCAGGAACTAAAGGAGACTTGCTAGTCAAGCAATTTGTCATAACCTTAAAAGGAAATGTTTTTGACTGGTACACTGATTTGGAGCCATAAATGATTGATAGTTGGGAATAATTGGAAAAAAGGTTCCTCAACCGCTTCTATAGAACAAGGCGCACCATTAGCATGATGAAGCTGATGAATACAAAACAACAGAAGGGAGAGTCGGTCATTAATTACATCAATCGATGGAGAGCTCTGAGTTTGGATTACAAAGATAGACTCACTGAATTATATGCAGTGGAGATGTGCACCCAAGGCATGCACTAGAAACTTCTTTACATTATGCAAAAGATAAAGCCTCGTACATTTGAGGAGTTGGCAACACATGCTCATGATATGGAGCTGAGCATCACCAACAAGGGAACTAAAGATTTCCTAGTCCCTGAAGGGAGAAAACACAAGAATGAATCCAAGGACACTGAAAAGATCGTGGATAGTGCCACAAAAGATTTCCTAGATCGTTCATGTGACCCCGCTGAATTTTTCCTCCAAAGGAAAACAAACAAAATTTGAAAGAAGACATAATGAGGGCGAGAAACGTCATCCAACTCTTAAAGAAAAACAGGAGAAGGTTTATCCATTCCCTGGCTCGGATGTGGTAGATATGTTTGAGCAACCGCTAGAGAAGTAACTTATTCAGCTGCTGGAATGCAAATGGCTGGAATAAACAGGAAAAATAGATGATCCTAACTACTGCAAGTATCATCGGGTCGTTAGTCACCCAGTTGAAAGGTGCTTCATGCTGAAGGAACGAATTCTGAAGTTGGCTCGTGAAAAAAAGATCGAGCTAGATTTGGATGAAGCTTAGACAAATCATGCTACAGTAGCGGCAACTTCGAGTGTTCCAACACTGTCAGTGTCCAATGCTCAAAGACAAAGCCTGATCCAGTTTGGAGCCTTCAAGCCTATAGTTGTTTGGTTCCAGCAAGAGATTTAAACAACAAATTCCGAAAAGAAAGATGAGATCATTGAAGATGACAACGAAGGGTGGATAGTTGTGACTCGTCAAAAAAGAAGACAATCAAACTCCACCCAAAAAGAGTCGCGTTCCTATCGAAGCTATAGAAGAAAGAACAAGACTCATAAAAAGAAAGGCAAAAAGATGACATAAAAGCCTAAGCCTGCTAATAAAGAAGACAAGGACTTCCCTCAATTCCAATGACCGGCAACTTTGGGAGAATTTCTCCTAAGAAGCTTTCTCAATAATCATCCAGAGAAAGTATCAGAAGTTATTGCATGTCACACTGTCGGCATAGTGGAAGTCGACAACAATCATAAAACTACCAAAGAAGTCAACGACTCAGAAGAACTGAAGCAAAGAACTTCTATCTTCGAACGTTTTAAGCCTTCAAGTGCTCGACCTTCAGTCTTTCAAAGATTGAGTATGGCCACGGTAGAGAAGAAAACCAATGTCCAACGACTACTACTCGAACTTCAGCCTTCAAAAGGCTAGTATATCCACATCAAAGAGAGATCGACCTTCATCATCTGCTTTTGATCGTCTCAAGACAACAAGCGATCAACATAAAGGAAAAATGAAAATCCTGAAGGCAATGTCATTCCATGAAGAAAATAACGACAAAAAGATTCATAGTCGTGTCCCTTCACGCATGAAGAGAAAATTTTCTGTTGACATAAGTACAAAAGGTTCCTTGATAGTGAAGCCAAAACTCATCATATTGAAGAATTCTACAAATAAAGAAGATGATCAAAACCATGATGAAATAAGAGCTTCTGAAGTTTAAATGAAAAAGCTCCTTATCGCAAGAGCCTAAACTGTATGATGCTCTTGGCCCGCATGAGCTTAAAATGTGAACGGTGCCCCCCCCAAAAAAAAAACTTTGTACGAACTACGTTATGACTTGATCTCTGTCATTATAAAGGCAACTTAGAGAAATTTAAGTTCAGTCTCTGATGCTTCAAGCTCAAGTGTGGAGGATTCCTCGATGCTTCATCAAGCTCAAATGCGGAGGATTCGTCGATATTTCAAACTTAAATGCAGAGGATTCACCGATTCTTCAAGCTCAAGTGTAGAGGATTCGCTAATGCTTCGTCAAACTAAAATGCGGAGGATTTGCCGATGCTTTGTCAAGCTCAATGCGAAGGTCTTGTTGATGCTTCTCCATCTTCAAATTCAAAGGCTCCATCGATGCTGCTTCATTTTCAAGTTCAAAATCGGTGTGCATGGCCCCACTTCCATCTTCAAGTTCAAGATCAGCGTGCATGGCTCTGCTTCCATCTTCAAGTTTAAGATTGGTGTGCATGGCTCCACTTCCACCTTCAAGTTCAAGGTCAGTGTGCATGGCTCCGCTCCATCTTCAAGTTCAAAGTCGGTGTGCATGGCTCCGCTCCATCTTCAAGTTCAAGATCAGTGTGCATGGCTTTGCTTCCATCTGCAAGTTCAAGGTCGATATGCATGGCTCCACTAACATCTTCAAGTTCAAGGTCGGTGTGCATGGCTCCGCTCCATCTTCAAATTTAAGGTCGGTGTGCACGACTCCATTCCATCTCAAGTTTATGGTCGATATGCATGGCTCGCTTCGTCTCTAAAGTCTGGCGTGGCTCGCTTCGTCTCCAAAGTTTACGTGGCTCGCTTCGCCTCCAAAGTCTGGCATGGCCTGCTTCGCCTCTAAAGTCTGGTGTGGCTCACTTCGCCTCAAAAGTCTGGCATGGCTCACTTTGTCTCCATAGTCTGGCGTGGCTCACTTCCTCTCCATAGTCTAGTGTGGCATGACTCGCTTCATCTTCATAAGTCAAGGTGCGGCTTCGCTTCATCTTCAACAAGTCAAGGCGCAACTTCGCTTCATCTTCACAAGTCAAGGCGCGACTTCGCTTCATCTTCCACAAGTCAAGGCGCGACTTCGCTTCATCTTCACAAGTCAAGGCGCGACTTCGCTTCATCTTCACAAGTCAAGGCGCGACTTTTGCTTCATTCCACAAGTCAAGGCGTGACTTCGCTTCATCTCCAGAATGATGGGTGTGACTTCACTTCATCTCCAAAATGATCGTGTGATTATCACCTACATAGGGGCGTGTCTAGCAGGAGTCAGATTGTTGTTACCGGAGCTGACGACCACCTCTACAGGCTACACAGTCGTCCACATAGGGGTTGTGTCTAGCGTAAGTCAGATCATTGTTGGCGGAGCTAACGACCACCCTTGCAGGCTACACAGTCGCCCACATAGGGGTTATGTCTAGCAAGAGTTAGATTGTTGTTGGCGAATGACGACCACCCTTGCAGGCTACACAGTCGCCATATAGGGTTGTGTCTAAGTCCAGGAGTCAGATCGTTGTGGATGGATCACCCCTGCAGGCTACACAATCACCCACATAGGGGTTGTGTCTAGTAAGAGTCAAATCATTGCTGGCGGAGTTGACGACCACCCCTGCAGGCTACACAGTCCGCCACATAGGAGTTGTGTCTAGCAGGAGTTAGATCATTGTTGGCAGAACTGACGACCCGTAGGCTACATAGTCACCCACATAGGGGTTGTGTCTAGCAGGAGTCAGATCGTTGTTGGTGGATCACCCCTACAGGCTACACAGTCACCCACATATAGGCCGTGTCTAGCAGGAGTCAGATTGTTATTGGCGGAGCTGACAACCACCCCTGCAGGCTACACAATCGTCCACATAGGGGTTATGTCTAGCAGGAGTCAGATCATATTGGCGGAGCTGACAGTTACACGTCGAATGCCCCTGCTAGGGCAAGGCGGTAAGTTAGTAAAAAAATAATAATAATAAATAAATAAATAATAAAAGATGAAAGAAACAAAAAAAATGTAAGGAAAAAAAGGAAAAGAAAAAAGAAAAAAATGAAAAAGAAAAGGAAAGAAAAGAAAAAAAAAACGAAATTTTCTTTAAAAAAAGAAAAAAAAAAAGAAAAAGAAAAAAAGGAAAGAGAAAAAAAAAAGAGAAATGAGGAAAGTTTTTTTTTTTTTTTTTCTCTCTCTCCCTTTGAAAGCCTGAGATGAAAATGTATAAGGCTTTGAGCCCTATTTATAGAGACTCCACTAAATCCAGAATCCGATCAAGAAATCTTAGATTTGGTTAAATTTAGATTTTATTGGTTAAAAAAAATATCTTTTTTTTAACCACCCAAATCTTATCTTTGATGATTTTTTTTTCCGTCCCTCATTTTCTAAAACTTTTGACCATGCACCGAACCTTTTTATTAATCGCATTTTAGTCCCGAATTAAATTAAATTGGGGATGAAACTTATTCCTTTATTTTTAAATTTGAGATTCCTGAGTTTATTCCCAAAATCAAATTAAATTGGGACAAAGCTCAAAGTTGTCTTATAAATTTGGTCATATTCCAAATTTATTTCTTAAAACCAAAATCTTAAAGTTTCCAACTCCAAATTAAATTAAATTAGGGATGAACTTGAATTTCATTTTAAATTCAAAATTTTTTATGTTTCATCTCTAAGTCAAATTAATTTGGGATGAAACCTGAATTTTCCTTAAAAAAAATTGAGAATTCCTACGTTTTATCTCTCCAAATCAAATCAAGTTTGAGATAAAGGTTGAGATTTTTCTTAAATTTTTATAAAAAATTAAAATTTTGGTCATCCCCTATTACAAATTTTAGTTAAACTCGTCACTAAACTCACGGTTTAATTAAATTGGGGGCATCGAAGTCAAGACCGAATTACTTGCATCTCGATGTCAGTTTTATCTTATTCGAGATTCATCCACCCATATCTGTGCACAAATCTCGAAAAGGGGCATTTGTTGGAAGAGAAATTTTGGACCAACCACAGACCACCAGTTATTTGCTAAATTAATGATGGAATTTTGAAATCGTCAAATTTGTGACCAATTAAGAGTTGACATGTGTCTCAAATTGAAATTGAGGACAAATTCTGTGTGTTCGTCGCAGATGTCGATTGAGTAAAATTAATTTCGACCAATTTGACGCTATAATTTAGGCGTTGGCCCAGTTACGCCAAAATTTAGGCTTAAGGTGGGCCTAAAACCCCAAAATAGGCCTAAGCCCGATTAATTGGACCTAAAGACCAGGCTCAAGTCCAATTAATTAAACCCAAAGGCTAGACCCAAGTCCAATTAAATTAGGCCCAAAGGTCAGGCCCAAGCCCATAAAGCTGATCAGGGAGCTCTATAAATAGATAAGCTCCCCTCATTTGCAAAGGTCAGCAATTTTATACTTCAGAGAGCTTATAAGGAATTTTCTACAATTAGAAAACTCATTGACTCCTAAAGCTGACCACATCTGAAGACTGAAAGTCCTTCGAAGATACAAGCATTCTGAAGACTGAAGTCCTTTGAAGATACAAGCAATTCTACATTCAGAGAGCCCATAAAGAATTCATCAAAAAGTAGAAGACTCCGAAGACTCCTGAAGCTGCACTCCTAGAAGATAGAAGACCTTTGAAGACATAAACACTCTTCCAAGACTTCTACTTCAAGAACATTCGATGTTTTTCTTCTTCAAGTCAAGCACATTCACCTAACTGAGAGAGAATCAGAGGATCAAGTACTAGAGTTCGAACCACATCACATCAAATCAACATTAATATCAACTCCACGAACCAAGTTTCTCCGGAAGCCTCGTGCGAACACTAATTCTCCATGAAGTTCATCAAGCCCAAAGGCCGATCATCCAAGAAGATCATCAAGCCCAAAGGCCGATCATCCAAGAAGATCAACAAGCCCAAAGGTCGATCATCCAAAAAGATCAACAAGCCCAAAGGCCAATCGTCCAAGAAGATAATCAAGCCTAAAGGTCGATCATCCAAGAAGACCAACAAGCCCAAAGACCGATCATCTAAGAAGATCAACAAGCCCAAAGCCCAATTATCCAAATTTGATAAAAATTAAATTAGCCCTAATTCAGTTTAAAACTTTTTCTTCTCAACGACATACAAGTTAAAACTGAAAAGCATTAAGAAAGGGTTCAATTGTTGAGACATACTACAAGCCAGAAAGTCATATCTTATAGTAGATTTATCTGGAAAAGATTATATTAGGGCATACATGCACTAGGTTAGACTAGGCTTCACACATACGATCCTAATACATGCAACTAAATCAACCAATATTGCACAAGCTATGACAATTTTGCAAACAAGAATTTCAAGAAATTAATTTGTCAGAAGAATTCATTAAAACTCTATTAATAATAAAACGAATCCATCTAAAGAATTCATAAGAGTACAATTAAATTAATTTGAAAACCTTTAAGAAATTAACATAAGGCTCTTGCTCAAAGAAATTAGATAGAGATTACCTCTCAATTCATAGACAAATCAAGAACAAACCTCCAATCCATCAATTAGAACCCAAAATAAAAAGCAAAACTAACCTAAGGATACTAAAAATTGAAGGGAATAGAAGAAGAATGAAGATTAACTTCGGCCTCCATCGATTTGGCCTCCAAAATTTGGCATCCCAAAACTCTAAACTCTTAAAATTCATTCTATTCGGAAGTATTTTGCTACAGGAATGCGTTAGAAGGCTGCTTGATTTCTTCCTTCTAAATGTTGAACATCGACGCAATATTTATAAGTTGCGCGCAGCGTCGCGACACTGGGAAATAGCTTGAATTTTGGCACCAACGACGCGCATTGGAGATCGTTGGGCAAGCGTTGCAACGATAGCATTGCAACGCTGGCGATGATTCAATTCCAGAGCATCATGACGCTTGGGGAAGCGTTGCACTTGATACTACAATATCGAACGAGCGTTGGACTAAGGCTTGTGAAGAGCACTACGATGCTGAGTGTTCTGCCAGAAACTCGTTACTCGCTGCTCATTTTCTCGGTGCTCAGTGCTTGTTTACTTGGTAGAATTTGACTCGATGGTACTTGATAGCTGACCATACTCAATGAAAATTTGCCAATCTCAACTCTTTGAAGCCCAGATGCTTAAATCAACTCCTATTGCTTCAAATTAACCTTGTTCGACTCCAATTCGTCAATTCTAACTTATGATTTCTTGATACCTACAAAATAAGGAAATAAACATGTAAATCCGATAATGAGCCAGAATTAAGCTAGGAATAATAACTCTTTTTGAGAGCTAACAAGGTATGTTGGAGCACAGCTGGACAAGCGCATGAGGCATGCGATGAGCACATGGATGGTCTTATGGTCACATAACCTAGAAGCATAATTCAAGAAAATTCTAAGTGTTGAACACATAAGAAGGTATGCGTTGGGCTTGAAAGGGATGCTTTAAGTTAAATGTTGAGCTTAACTAGGTGAGTTAATCTCACATAAGAAGTAAAAGCAATGACTAAACATGGTTATCATTTCCACAACGTTAACGCCAATAGGAAAGACTTATCAACCCTAGGAGGAACGCCCAAGGTTGTGGGTGAAAAAACTAAATGATTTTCCAATGTTTTAGTAACACATGCTTTATTTAAACGTTTAGACTCATGCTTGCTTATATTTAAAGAATGTTTAAGATGATTTCCAAGAAAACTAGATTTCATGAAGCCTATTAATGCATGTTAGTTTAAAGAAGTTTATGAAAGTATGATTTAAGTATTTCTATACTTAATTTTAAGGAAGCATGCGTTGGAAGTTTTATGCTTTATAGTAGAGATGTTAAAGCATATGGTTTATGTTGCCTGTGCTTCCAAAGTAGGTTTTGATTCACAGAATGAGTTTTATGAAGTTACTAGACCCGATACTGAAGGACATTATAAAGGTATCTGGGCAGTAGTACCTAAGGTATGGCAATACTTAGTTATTACTACGTACAGATAGGTAGAGTTAACGTTGGTTGTGTTGAGAATACTCTATACCAACTAAGGTATGACGTTGATGGATTGAGCAAAGAGGGTTCTCTCTCAACTAAGGATCATTTTAAGCTATGTTTTAAGTTATACTATGTTTGAAAAGTCTTAAGTATGAGTTTGCTTGGCAGTTTTCATTTTTAAAGCTTGAAGTTTATGATTTATTAGTCATTCACTGGGCTAGCAGCTCACTTGTTTTAAATGTCTTCTTCCTCAGGTAGTGGTCAATTCCGCAAAGGTTAACTGCATTACTGCTCTGCTACTCAAGGACTCTAGTTTTCAAAAAAGATTTAGGTGTCTACTTGTAAATATTTGTACATATGTGTTGTTCATATTAGGGACAAAGGATAACTATCGGGACCCATTGAACTCTATATTGTCAATGATATAAATATGTTGTGTGTTAGTTTCAACAAGCATGCAACGGAAGAAAACAGAATCATTAAGCACTCTAATTCATTAATTTTAGCAACCAATCAAGCATGTTCATTCAAAATAAAAGAGGGTTTCAAGAATACCTTTGAAGACATTCTTCAATTCACGAATTCAGCTGTAACCTTCTCCTATACTAGTCGTGAACCACCACAAGATCTTCTCAACAATCCTCTAGGACCTTAAACTGAGTTGTGAGACTCAAAATAATATGAATTTAGGGAAGAATTTGAGTGGAGATCAACAAATTTATGGGTTTGTTGAAGAACACTTCTTCAACCTCTCCAATCCGAAGATTCTCAACATCGCATGCCCTTTCGCAATTAATCTTCTCTGTTTTTATTCAACCACGACATGCTTCAAGTCTTCATCAAATAAAGACACCACCTACGTGGTGGATTTAGTGGAATTCGGTGAGTAAGGTCCTTAAACTAAAAGTAGGAAAATCCCACTTTTTGTGGGTTTTCCAATTTCATATTTTTCTTTTCAATTTTGAAAATTTTCAAAATCAAAACCTATTTTCAGTTTTAATTCTTTTAACTAAATTGAAAAGTTTATTAATTTTACAAAAATTAATTCAATTAGTTAATTTTTCAAATAAAAATAATAATTAATTAACCATTTAATTAATTCTATTAATTTAATATCAAATATTAAATTAATTAAACACCAATTCCACTACCATGAATCCTTATTCATAAATTTAATATTTAAATCATATTTAAATATTATCCAATTCTCCAATTTCGTTTAATTCAATAATTAAACGCGTAATTATATAGCATATAATTACTAATTCCCTTAATTCAAATTTGAATGTTTCAAATTAACTCATCACGCTATTCTAAGGTTTATTCCGTTTGTGAGATGGTAGAGGGACTTAATAGACGTACAAATCATGGGCTTTAACGGTCTGAGATTAATTAGTTAAACTCTTTAAACCGAATTAATCCCCATTCGTTAACTAATGGATCATTCCACTAAAGCCTAGTAGTTGCACTCCCGTCACTGTAGATATATTGTGTCCACTCGATATAACCATGATTAGTAAGTTAACCCTTCACAAGTTGTTCGTAATAATGGCTGGGTCAATAGCTGTTTTACCCCCGAGATTACCTCTTGTTCCTAAGTTCCGCTGATCCTCTAATGAATAATTGGTTTGAGATCCAATCATCAAACCAAGTCCCTCTCGAGCCAATGAGAGGGTGGGGCCTCTTGTTCAAGACCCAAAGTCAGCAGTTAAAGGAACAACCTTTCTATTATTGTCACACCCCCTCTCGGTTTACCCTCTAAAACCAAAAGAGGATATGACAGCAGCAGTTACCGACCTACTTGCCAGCACTTACTGCCTAACTTAAGTGAACCTGCTTAAAACCTCAATATGCAAAACGACTTGGCAATAACACAACTGTAACACTGAAAGAAAAGTATCTTATGCTTATAACATGCGAACAAATATGAATATGGATGAATGAACAAGCTCATGTTGCCATAAACTTGATGACGTAATGATGGAAATGGAATGTGGATGCTGTGTTATGCATTACTACTTCTAGATATATGCGTTGTTAACTATATGCTTGTAGTATGCTATGGAGTAATGCGTTGTCACAAGTTTCCTTGCGCTGAAACCAAGTATAATTCCAACGCAAGTTTCTCAGAGTAATCCGAGGTTGAACACAGGGGTTGTTTTCGTTAATAAGTTACTTTCGTGATATATGCGACCTGTTTTACAATTAATAAAAGATTTGGTTTGTACATGAATTTAAATTGCATTGATAAAATAAAAGTGCGATAAAAGTAAATTCTTAAACTATTATGATACAAGATACAAGATTCATGATACATGGTACTGAGTTCGAGACTGACTGTGAAGTTATACAAAGGATCGTGGTATGCGATGGCAAGTCTTTATTTATGAATCAGAAATAGAAAGAATAATTAGTAAAAACATCACAAGTTTGTTAACTGCGTTAAAGATGTAACTAAGGTTCTGTTTTCCCTTGGCGTATACCTCTCGGTGATCGGTTGCGTTCCCATATCTCTATGGTGAAACAGGGATGAATGCGATGAACGCAAGGTTGCTTCCATCTCTGGAAGTACTTCTTGCTTTAGTTAACGCATTCTTCCAACCCTCTCTCTCGATAGGCGGAATGGCATCTTCACTTTTGCTCTCACAGGTGAAGATGCCGTCTAGCATGCTTTAGCAAAAACATAATTATTTCCTTAACACAGATTAATTTACTTGCTTAATTCTTATTAATTACCTAGGGAATTAAAAAAACATCATGGTGAAAGTGAATCATGAATGAACGGAAATAGACAGAGAGATGATGATGGAAATGATCATACCAATCAATACTAAGATTAAGCATCTAATACATTGTGTGAATGATTGAGTAAAAAAGATGAGTACAAGTGATGAAAACGAGATAGAAACAAATACAGAAGAGTGTCAACGTCTTGACACAGATCTGGACGGAGGTTTTTCTTGCCAGCATGTGGAATGGATAAAGAGAAGAGCTTCCCTCTCAGGCTTGCTCGTTTGATAGAAGTTACCTTCTTATAGAGCTTCGACGGTGGGGATTGAAATGATTCTTTGCCTGGAGACTCACCTCTCGGCCTTGTCTCTTGATTATCCCAAATCTATTCTGATCAATCGCTTAACCAGTCTCTCTATCAGATCAGTATATACATGTCTCCTTATATTGAGTATATACAAGTATCAATTCTCCCATATCGAGTATATCTTTCAATGGAATTGTAGAAGCTATTTATCGGCGAAGCTTTGACTCTTTGCATTGTGGTCCCCACTTTATTGTTAAGGCAGTTCCTGAAATGGTGGGGTGAATATCCCTTCTGTTACGCAATCAATCCCGTCAGTAATGCACAACGGTCAGCTGTACATGCGTCAGAATCCTCCACAATTGCATTGCTCTTTACATCTTCGATCGTTTGCCTATATGCGGAGTTGTTTTTGATTACCGCATGCAGTTATAATTGCGTTGATCACAAAGCTCTTGATTGATTGTCGCATGCGCCGTCATTGCATTGATCGTCTCTTCATTATTGATTGAAGAGCGCAAGGCGACGTAGATGCATTGTTCATTTTATCTTTGAGCCATGAATGCATGCAGTAACTTGATTTCCTGCAAAACAAACTTGAAACATTCTTTTCTACCATCGCAATGGCGTCAGTGGGTGTATTAACGAAAATTTATAATTCTCACATTTCTTAGCCAATTTCCATACTATCGACGCAACTTTTCTCCCTTTTGGCCACAATATCTAAATAAAACAGTATAAATAACTTGTATTTCTACAAGTTATCACACCCCCAAATTTAGATATATGCTTGTCCTCAAGCATATCTTCTACTAAGACAATATTGTTCAATTCTTATCCTAAAATTTTGCGTCGATTGGTTACTCCAAATGCTCCACGTAGGCAACATTACTTAACAACGCAATTTTCTTCTATCTTTGATAATTCATAACAAAGCCTTACTTTATTCTTCTATACAACAAATTTCTACTCAAAAATGCTTTTCTAGTTTTAAAAAGAATGTTTACCTCTTTTTGCAAAAACACTTGATGTGTCTAGATGCGGTGGTCAAATTTGTGTCATTCATTTAGAGACTGTTGATCATGGTTACACTCTTCGTTTTGACTTGTTTCCACAGGTGTCATGCGAACATCTAACTACGGTTGTGTGCAAATCTCAACTTTAACTCTTGAATTTCAGCTAAGTATAACTTTTGTTGGTCAGAGGAGTTGTCTCTTATATTCTTTTATATATATATTTTCTTCTCATTTTTTTTTCATATTGCGTCATTCTTGGAAACCCACCTTCGTTCTGGCTTGCTCCTACGGATGTCATGCGAACATCCAACTACGAGCAGGTTCCTTTCACGACTTAACTCTTATCGGGTTGGGATTGTTTTTGGGATTTCCCTTGTGTTGACATTGGAGTTTTGTATGAGAAAAAATTTTATTTTCAATTTTTTTAATGGTAATGAACACATTTTTCTTAATGACCGCATCTACTTGATCACATCTGCTCAGACCTTTCCCACCCCAAATTTAGAGATGCGCAAGGTTCTCATTGCGTTGTTTGGACATAATAGACAAACATTTAGACAAAATTTTGAAAAGAAGGTTTGAGCAGAATTTTGAAGGATAAAAGGTAAAATATTGTTATAGCCACAAATTAACTAAGTGTTAGTTAGAAAATACAAAGTGTGGGAAATGTTACGAAGTGTATACATATAACTCATCATGGCAGCGCAATGAATAACGCAAAATAAAAGATCAAGAATATTGCGAATAATGACAAAGGATGATAAAGAAGAGGTTAAGGCATATGGAAAGAATTGTTACTCAATTGTATTAAAAATTAACTAAGTATACAAAGAAATACAAATAACGCAATACAAAATTTTTTATCACGTACAAAAAATCAAAGAATTAGCTTCTATACAAAGAAAACAATGAATGAAGTTGTCTTTTGTATTTGATTCAGATGGGTGCACGATTAAAAATTAACACCACGCTTCCATTAACACAAATGCATATTTGCAGAGGACGGGCAACAATGCATGTATCATCGCAACACACCCCTTAACTCAACGCATTTCTGGAGGATGGGCACTCGGTACTTCTACCAGTGCAACACTACCTCAACATAGTGCATTTTCGCTAAGGACGGGCTAACAATACATACGAGCGCAACACACCCCTCAACGCAATGCATTTGGGTAGAATGAATGTAAAGTGTATCTTGTTATCACAAAATGCACCCATCATCGCATTGCATACCAATTTTTTTTTTCATCAACGCAAGTCACAAGGACTTTGCAGTATTAATTCTCTTCTTATTAAACAATCATTCACCAAAATTTAAGGATAATGCATTTAAGACAGAAAAGTAAGGAAATTAAAGAAAGCGCGGAAAATAACGCAAGTGAATTAAATGAGGAATAATTTCATAAAGCATAAAAACAAATTGAATGAAGCAATAAGTGACAAAGTTCATGAAGCAATAAAGACAGTAATTAGGAAAGCATGTAAACATAGGATTTAGAGATATGGACCGGAAGACAATTTTTCATGATGGACGCAATCCACACCTCCGCAGGCGATCAAGCTTGCCTGCCCAATATCTTCAAGGACATTGCTCCTTCCCGTGAGATCCAGGGGCTTCTGAATTGCTTGGCAGGGTTCCAGGTGTTCTATTACATAGCTCGGATGCCAGCTGCCCTACTTGAATCTCCAAATTTCTGATTGAAGACGCCTGCGACTGCATTGCCGCATCATTTTTCTCAATGTATTGCTTGAGCAGGGACTCCAATGAATTACTAGCGGTGTTAGAAGAGGATGGTTGGTTATGCAGTTGTCTCTGTTGCCCTTGATTCTGGTTTTGGTGAAAAGGTGGAGGGTTTCCTCGATTCCCGGAGTTGCTGTTCTGATGGTTGCTTGGCCCACGTTGGTTATGATTTCCTTCCCAACCGAAGTTAGGGTGATTCCTCCAACCAGGATTATACGTGTTGCTGTACGGATTATTCTGGATAGCGCATACTTGTTGAGGGCTTAATGAGCAGATTTCCACCGCATGGCCCCCTCCACATTAGATGCAACTTATTACGGCCACTTGTGCCGGCGCATTGGGTTGCATTGATCCTTGGGAGAGGGCACCTTGATTAAACGCCATCGACTGGAGGATAGAGATTATCGCGGCCATTTGTGCGGCCAAAGTTGTCATTGTCTCCACAGGCACAATGGCAGTATCATTTTTTCTTCTTTTGGAGCCTCTTCCTCCGTACCCATCATCAACCCAGTCATCCATATTCTGCGAGATGCGGTCAAGGATGACCTTGGCTTCAGTGTATGTTTGATCCATAACACCTCCTGCCGCAGAGGCATCAGCATCAACTTGCATTGATCTGTTCAGGCCATTATAGAACGTTTCCATCAGAACGGAATCGGGTATCCCGATATGCGGACAATTCTTCACCAATCTTCTGAATCGCACCCAGGCGATGCTTAGAGTCTCATTATCCATCTGCTTAAAGTTCAGCACATCCTTTCGTCTTCTTGCGTTGACTACCGGAGGGAAGAACTTCTTCATAAACCATTCAACTAACTGGTCCCAGGAAGTTATTTCATTTGGCTCCAGTGAATGAGCCCACCTCTTGGGAAGAGATAATGTCTGATACCTTCTGGGGTAACGCCAGGTATGGAGAAGTTACTGCACATCTCGAGAAAACTGGTCAGATGGGCATGTGGGTCGTCACCTTGCAGACCACCGAATTGCCTCGTATTCTGAATCATTTGAAGCATGACCGATTTAATATCGAATCTTGCATTCTTCTCAACTATTGGACGTGAAATTCCAGGCGAGAAGTCATACAAATTAGGCACCGCGTAGTTTCTCACAAGGATGTTGCGGTCAACAGCTTGCGCTGGCCGGCCCATCCCTTAATTCACTTCGGGTGCCTCATTATTATTGTTTTCTGCCATGTTGGCTCTCTTTCGCCTTGCTCTGTTCTGGTGTGCCCTTGTGCGAAATGTACGCTCGATCTCTGGGTCAGCTTTGAATTCTGGATTAGTTCAGTACTCATAAACCGTCAGACTACTCTTCGCGATAAACAATCAGTATAAAGAGATCTGTCCTGCAAAATATCAAAAACGTACTCAACACTAACCGTTACCAATCCCCGGCAACGGCGCCATAAACTTGTAATGCTGAAAGAGAAGTATCTTATGCTTACAGCATGCGAACAAATATGAAGATGGATAAATGAACAACAAGCTCATGTTGCCATAAACTTGATGACGTAATGATGGAAATGGAATGTGGATGCTGTGTTATGCATTACTACTTCTAGATATATGCGTTGTTAACTATATGCTTGTAGTATGCTATGGAGTAATGCGTTGTCACAAGTTTCCTTGCATTGAAACCAAGTATAATTCCAACGCAAATTTCTCAGAGTAATCCGAGGTGGAACACAGGGATTGTTTTCGTTAATGAGTTACTTTTGTGATATATGCGTTTTACAATTAATAAAAGATTTGGTTTGTAAATGAATTTAAATTGCAATAAACATAAATTGCGTTGATAAAATAAAAGTGCGATAAAAGTAAATTCCTAAACTATTATGATACAAGATACAAGATTCATGATACATGATACTGAGTTCGAGACTAACTGTGAAGTTATATAAAGGATCGTGGTATGCGATTGCAAGTCTTTATGTATGAATTAGAAATAGAAAAAATAATTAGTAAAAACATCGCAAGTTTGTTAATTGCGTTAAAGATGTAATTAAGGTTCTGCTTTCCCTTGGCATACACCTCTCGGTGATCGGTCGCGTTCCCATATCTCTATGGTGAAACAGGGATGAATGTGATGAATGCAAGGTTGCTTCCATCTCTGGAAGTACTTCTTGCTTTAATTAACGCATTCTTCCAACCCTCTCTCGATAGGCAGAATGACATCTTCACTTCTGCTCTCACAGTTGAAGAAGTCGTCTGCTAAACATAATTATTTCCTTAACACAGATTAATTTACTTGCTTAATTCTTATTAATTACCTAGGGAATTAAGAAAACATCATGGAGAAAGTGAATCATGGATGAACGGAAATAGACAGAGAGATGATGATGGAAATGATCATAACAATCAATACTAAGATTAAGCGTCTGATACATGGTGTGAATGATAGAGTAAAGAAGATGAGTACAAGTGATGAAAACGAGATAGAAACAAATACAGAAGAGTGTCAATGTTTTGACACAGATCTGGACGGAGGTTTTTCTTGCCGGTGTGTGGAATGGATGAAGAGAAGAGCTTCCCTCTCAGGCTTGCTCGTCTGGTAGAAGTGACCTTTGTATAGAGCTTTGACGGCGGGGATTGAAAGGATTCTTTGCTCGGAGACTCTTCTCTCGGCCTTGTCTCTTGATTATCCCGGGTCTACTCTGATCAATCGCTTAACCAGTCTCTCTCTCAGATCAAATATACACATTTCCTTGTATTGAGTATATACAAGTATCAATTCTCCCGTATCGAGTATATCTTTCAATGGAATTGCAAAAGCTATTTATAGGCGAAGCTTTGACTCTTTGCATTGTGGTCCCCACTTTATTGTTAAGGCAGTTCTTGAAATGGTGGAGTGAATATCCCTTCTATTACGCAATCAATCCCGTCAGTAATGCACAACGGTCAACTATACACGTGTTAGAATCCTCCACAATTGCGTTGCTCTTTACATCTTCGATTGTTTGCCCGCATGGGGAGTTATTTTTTTATTACTGCATGCAGTTAGAATTGTGTTAATCACAAAGCTCTTGATCGATTGTCGCATGCACCGTCATTGCGTTGATCGTCTCTTCATTATTGATTGATGGGCGCAAGGCGATGTAGATGCGTTGTTCATTTCATCTTTGAGCCATGAATGCATGCGGTGACTTGATTTCCTGCAAAATAGACTTGAAACATTCTTTTATACCATCGCAATGGCGTCAGTGGGTGTATTGATGATAATTTATAATTCTCGCATTTCTTAGCCAATTTCCATACTATCGACGCAACTTTTCTTCTTTTTGGCTGCAATATCTAAATAAAACAGTATAAATAACTTGTATTTCTACAAGTTATCAACAACCATGAAGTTAAGCAGTGCAAGACTTAGTTATAGTTCCAAAACAACCATATGTCCAACTGAATAAAATAACAAGAACAAACATGGGTTCCCAACATAAAAATAAGTTTCATAAGTCCCCGTCTCCTTTCCACATATGTGTACATCAAAACAAGCTGAACCTAAGCTTCTTCTTAAGGTCACCAAACTTTGGGTGGCAAGCTGTTGTGGATTCAATCGCGAGGGAACTGACCACTACCTGGAAAAAGGAAAACATTTGAAAACTATGAGCTGGTTGCCCAGTGAGTGACACATAGAAATATATTTCTTTTCAAGCCTTTCATATGCTTTAATGTAAATAAATAACATGCTGGAAAATAATCTCAAGCAACTTGCATAGTATCATACATTAATCATAGCGTTATAATCAATCTTGCTATCAAACTTTAGTTGAGAACGAACACTCGTAGCTCAAGCTCCCAACGTCCATTCATGGCCGTGAGACCCATCTTCGGTCCCATAATAAAGACTATAGCCAGGAGACCCATACTTCGGCCTCTTATAAGAACTACCTATGTGCATGTGGAGTATACTAAGTACCGTCAACACCTTAGCTACTTCCTCAGATACCTTCTATAACTTTGGTACCCAGTATATTAGAAATGTAACATTCATAGAAATTTCGAGCATCATAAGCTTTAGGCTTAGCACTTACTTAGCTTTCGCCCTAAAAGCAACATTACCATTCAACATGCATACTTCACAATTAATAATATGTAGTTACATTACTTTTCCATACATTTTTAACATACACTAGGATTAGTAACACTCATTTAAAACATAAGTATACATTTAGTTGCTTGGAAAACCCATGGACATTAGCATGAAATTCATTTGGAATGCATGTCCCTTTTGTGAACATATTTGAAAACATTTAGTCACTCACAGATCCTTGGGCTTGGTTCTTCCTAAGCTTTGTAGGCCTCCCCAATGGACGTAGCTCTACATATAAAAGAATAAGAATTTAGTTGCTACTTTGGCCTCCCTTTTGAGACTACTCTTTTAACTAAGCTCAGACTTAGCAAGGGGTTGCCTAATCGTCCAACATTTTCAAGATTTAATTTCTAACGTAAATAACTTGAAAACTAGAACCCATTTTAAGAAAGTTCCTTCTCCAAACATGTTCGAAATTTTGTTAACAGTTTTACTGCAAAGTTTTAACATGAAACTCCTTGTGGTTTAACCTGGGCCCTCAAATATTTCTTGAAAGCCCTAACCACAACTCCCTGCTTGAGCAAAGATTCTAGGTTTAAATTCCAAAATATGTAACTTGAACCCTAGACCTTTTCTTGCCAAGGTTTCTTCTACAAACTTACTTGAAACTGTTTACAAGAATACCTTAAATTTTTGGCTAGAAAATCCAAGTGGTTTGGTCTAGATTTACATTTCTTCATCAAGTGCTCATAAACGCCCAAAAATGAACCTTCGTCTCTTCCTTCCTTCTATGACCCTCTTTTCGGCAAGAACTCCCTACCAAAGTATCAATTTTAGAAACTAGACTCATAGAGCTTTCCAAGGGTACCAAGTTTGTCTGGTTTGCTCGAGCAAATCGTCCAAAACGAGCCCTTGAAGTTCTTTTTTATTTATTTTATTTATTTTTTATACTACTGTCCAACCCTTTCCATGAAATCTCCTTAAGCCACCTCACCCACTAGTGGAGATTAAGGGCCAAGATTAAGCCATCTGTCCGGGTACTAAAAGAGAAGTTTAAAACTGAGTATTTAAAACTAAGCATTTCGAGCAACTCGATCCTCGCTAGGAAAACCCGATGGAGTGAGGTCCTTATTTAATGAAAAATTCAATGACTCTCTGTTAAATATTCGATGTAAGGACTCGCTACTTGATGCTGAAACTCGGGCGCTGGAAGCTTGCTCGACACACGCTCCTTACTCAATCACTCATACTCGACATGTGACCCTTCCTCGCTTACCCTCGACACTCGATTCCTTTCTCGATCACTTATAATCGACACTCTACAGCCTTTACTCGATGCTCGACCCTTCCTCGATTACTTATACTCGATGCTCGACAGCATTTACTCGATGCTTGCCTTGCACTCACTCGATGCTCAAGCACCCTTCAGTACAATCAACACTTAGCCAGAATTTCTCTTTGTAAAGCCAGACTAATAAGTATTGAGAGCTAAGTTTCCATACTTAATCATTTTCCTTCTTCAAACTCATCCTTTACCTCATAATGCACAAATTCAATCTAACTTAGATATTTAACCCAACATTTTGCTTAACTTAAACAATAAACATAATTAAAAAGGGGAAAGTAAGGTGCGGGTTTTACAACTATTCCTAAAAGCAGGTCGAGTGAATTTCATCTTGCACCCTATGTCCCTAGCTATCTATCCAGTTTTACCCCTGAAACGGGGGGCTTATTGAGTCGGCGTTGTTGAGCCAACCCACACCCATACAAATCTAAGGATAATCCCGAATAAACAGGAGTTCATAGTTAACTCAGGATTAAGGTTAAGTTACCTAGGTCATTGCTTTGAAATAGCCAGTCTTAAACATTAAACAACGTTATAAAGTAAGAGTGACTTATTTCTAGGTTTGATCTTTTGCAAACTCATTGCATAGGACGCCCCCACTCCTCATGCCACCACATGAACAAATTAGGATCACTTCATTTGTAGCACTTTACAATGATTGTAACAACTACTAGGTGGGTCGCATCCGATAGTGTTACCAGAATAAGGTACCTAACCTTATTTGTATACTATAGATCATTTTGTCTATTTACTCGAACCCAATCCACTCTTATGTCTCCATATAAAGTTCAAGTACTCATGTAATAGCCATGGATCTTTTAGTTTATTGCTAATATTTCTAAAATGAAATAAGAAATTCATATATTCAATAACAACCTTATTGATTTACAGAATAAGTTTATCGTTTACAAACCACGAGTTTTAGGACATAAAACCCAACACTGTGTGCTTAACCCTGGTTGTGTTATCTGAGCTTGAGTATCTTAAACTGTTATTCATATTCTAGGGTTTCTAAACAGGTTAAAGATATAGGGTGGACAGTAAATGCCATAAAAGGGTTGGGAACTGTTGCCATCACATTCTTTTCTAGATTAAGAGGGTAATCTGGGAGGGGGTGTGACATCGCGCACACGAGTTGGTCCGGTTCAGAAGTTGGGTTTTTGGTCCGGTTCAACTATCTAAAGTTCGATTCAGCCTTGTTTTGACTGGTTCAACCCAATTTCTTGCCTTGGAAGTCCTATTCGAGTTGTTTGGAGCCGGTTCAGGTTGGTTCGAGCGATCTAAAGGCGATTCAAGACAATTTTTTTTTATTTTTTTCTTGTAATAATTAGCTTGTTTACTTGCTTAGGATGCCAAAACTGGTCCATATCAGTGTGTGTTTAGTTATTTATGCATTTACTGTATGTTATAATTAAATTAAATTTGGTATGTGCATAATGTATGCCATATAGATTTAAAATCCCACCATAGGAAGCATGTAAAATGCATTGAAATTATGTTATAATTTGTTATGATATATAGTAGGCATGATTTAGGGTTTCATGTGTTTAATATAATTTGTTATATTAAATTATGAAATGTTTGGCAAATGTTATGGATTGTAAGCATGTCTATAGTATTATAAAGTGCTATAAAATGAATTAGACATTTAAAATCTATAACAAAGATAAGATGCATGCTCATCTAGGGTTGACAAATAACAACTTGTTTTAATTATTTAAAATAGGTCGTGTTTTAATTATTTAAAATAGGTCGTTATCTTGTAAAACTTTTGTTACAAACTCACCCGGGCCCAAATTCTATCTAAGGCTGGAGGTACTTAAGTTGACGATTTATAGAACACCTGCTACTTGGGGATTTTAGCCAATTCTT
This sequence comes from Benincasa hispida, assembly GCF_009727055.1. Taxonomy (NCBI): domain Eukaryota; kingdom Viridiplantae; phylum Streptophyta; class Magnoliopsida; order Cucurbitales; family Cucurbitaceae; genus Benincasa; species Benincasa hispida. The sequence goes on along the minus strand of NC_052357.1, from coordinate 74,312,232 downwards.
GAGCGTTGTCAACCCGATTTTATGAGCATGCGTGAGCGATGTGAGGTGGTAAATTGGTTTATCACTTAGACATCATAGGTTAAATCTAAATATAAACGTTATACTTGGATAAACACCTAAACTTAGGTTATATATTTATTAGCTTGAATATACCTAAGTAAACATTTACCCAAAACAACTAGAACACTGTACTAGGAGATAAATAGTATATAAGATATATATTTTTTAGCCCTCACGTCCCTAAGAGTTCATACCATGAGGTTCGTGCTCGGCTTTGTATCGCTTTTACTACGACTGCTCCACTTGGAAAGTGTTTGCATGGGTCAATAACAAGGTGAATAAGGGAAGTTGTTCATAGTAAGTGGGAGAAGGAATTGTGTCAACACATCCTACGATCTTCTCCATTAGGTTGGACCATGAGATTCCAATGTTGCACCTGCTTGTCGCTTTTAGGCGGCATTAGCTAGTTGTCTTTTCAGCGACTATGCCCTGGGAGGGTCGTAACATGGGAATTCGAACAACTCAAACTCTAGAAATGGATAGGGTCTCTTAGGTTGATTCCCAAATTTGACTCTCCAATTCGGTAACACTATTGGGGCTGACCTCTAAGGTTTGAAAATGGAGGGTTACACTTACAAGAGTTACTAAGTCTTAGTAAGTTCTTGACAAAAAACGGTAACTAAATGACTATAGGAATAAAGAGTTATTCTAGAGTTAGTATTTAGTCAAGAATGTCTTGCTTCAATGAAGGAGTATTTGACTGCCCCTCGGTAGCATCTATTCTGATTCACTAGAGTATTGTTGCAAATAAATAATGAAATTTGGGAACATTCTTACTTTTTGCTAAATTTTGATTGGGTTTAAAAAGCAATTTACTAATTAGAATTTATTTATATTTCAGCATGTCGAATTCTTCTAAAACACCCGCTTCCAATAAATTTAACGATTTTAAATATTCAACCTGGAAATTGTTAAGAGTATATCAGTAAGCAGCAGAAGCAACAAGGACCAATAAGCACTGTAATTCATTAATTTTGGCAGAAACTAAAGCATGCTCTTGTAGAAACAAGTGGGTTTCAAGCCATACCTTTGTAGAACTTCTTCAAATCTCGATTTTGAGCTACAAAATTCTCCAAATCTTGTTATAGACCACCTCAAGATCTTCTCCACTATTCTCTTAGAGCTTTAGATTGAGTTGTGAGACTCAAATAAGCTTGAATGAAGGGAACTTGGAGAATAACTCACAGCAACAATCCACTTGAAGAACACCTTCTTCTACACGAATTTTTTAGCAAAAATTCTATAGATTGCATGCCTCAATTCCACTCCAATCTTCTCAATATATTGCAAACTATCATGCAAAGAAGATGGTTGCATGAGATGCAGCTTGTGCTTGGAGTTGTTGAAGCCAAAGTTGATGGGTTTTGTGTGAGCTACTTTGAAGGTGTCATAGAAAAAACCCAAAATTCCATTTTTGTTTTTCTAACTTTTCAATTTAAAAAAAAATGATTTCAAAAATCAATTTGATTTCTAAAATTGAAAAATATTATTAATTTTACAAAATTAATTTCATAAATTAATTTTCTAATAAAATTAATAAATAATTATTTAAACAATTTAAATAATTCTAATTAATTTAATATCAAATATTATATTAATTTTACACAAAACCACATTCATATATTTAAATCATATTTAAATATTAATTCTCCTATTCCGTTTAATTCTTAAAATTAAACCTGTAATTATGTCTCATATAATTACTAATTCTTTTAATTCTAATTTGAACGTTTCAAATTAACTTATCACGCTACTCTAAAGCTAATCCATTTACGAGCTAGTAGGGGACCTCGCAGACCTACAGATTATGGGCTCCAACGATTTAAGATTAATTGACTAAACTCATTACACTGAATTAACCTCCATTCGTTAACTAATGGGTCACTCCACTAAAGCCCATAGTTGAACTCCATTCACTGTAGATATATTATGTCCACTCAATATAACCATGATTAGTAAGTTAACCCTTCATAGGTTGTTCGTAATAACGGCTAGGTTAAATGTTTTTTTACCCTCGAGATTACCTCTTGTTCCTTAAGTCTCACTGAGCCTCTAATGAATAATTGATTTGTGATCCAATCAATAAACTGACTCGAGCCAATGAGAGGGTGGGGCCCCTTGTTGAAGACCCGGAGTAAGCACTTAAGGGAACAACCTCTCTACTATCCCTAAAAGCGGGTAGGAGTGAATTTCTTCTTGCACCCTATGTCCCCAACTATCTACCTGGTCTTACCCCTGAAATGGAGGTTTATTGAGCTGGCGTTGTTAAGCCAACCCCCACCTATGCAAATCTAAGGATAATCCCAAATAAACAGGAGTTCATAGTTAGCCTAGGTCATCGCTTTGAAATAGTTTGTCTTAAACAGTAAACATCGTTATAAAGTAAGAGTGACTGATTTCGTGGTCCAATCTTGTACAAACCCATTTGCTTAAGATGCCCTCACTCCTCATGTCATAACATGTACAAATCAGGATCATTTTGTTTGTAGCACTTTACAACTATTTGTAACAACTATAGAGTAGGCTGCATCTAATAGTGTTACCAGAATAAGGCACCCAACCTTATTCATATACTATAGATCATTTTGACTACTTACTCGAACCTGATCCACTTTTATGTCTTTACATAAAGTTCAAGTACTCATAAGTCATGTGTTTTTTAGGTTTTTCGATTTCTAATAAGCAATACGTATATTCAATAACAACTTATTAAGTTTTTAGAATAAGTTTTATTGTTTACAAACCACGAGTTTTAGGACGTAAAACCCAACAGAAATCAAATATAAACGCAATACTAGAAGATGATGGTTTAAAGTTCATTTTGACAGATAAATGTCCTCTAACTCCTAGCTCATCTACAAACCAAATGGTTTCGAATGCTTATGACAGATGGATTAGGGAAAATGGTAAAGCTCGAATATATATATTAGCAAATATATCTGATATACTAGCCGCAAAAGAAATCATGGATTCGATGCTAACATTTTTTGGACAATCTATTAAGCACAATACTCTCGATAATGTTTATAACTTTGACATACATGATAGAACCTTTGTTAATGAACATGTTCTATATATGTTATAAGTAATAAATGAAAATGTCATAGATGGGGAAGTTAAGAAAGCACAACAGAGTAAATATGATTTACTGGCCGTTGAAACAATTTTTGTGGAGAAAGAAAAATTAACTTGGATATTGGATTCGGGTGCCGCTAATCTTATTTGTGCTTTCGCTCAAGAAACTAGTTCCTAGAGGTAGCTTATAGAAGGCAAGACAACCTTTAAGGTAGGGACTGGGGATGTTGTCTCAGCTAAAGCAGTGAGAGATATAAAGTTATTCATTGAAGATAGATTCATTTTACTTGAAAATGTTTATTATGTTCCTGCTATGAGGATGAATCTAACATCTATCTCATGTTTGCTAAAACAAAAGTATAGAGTTTCTTTTGAAGTTAATGAAGTGTTCATTATTTCAAAGGTTATTAGAATATGTTATGCAAAACTAGAAAATAACTTATATATGTTAAAACCAACTGAGGTAAAAGCTATTTTGAATATAGAGATGTTTAAAACAGCCGAAACTCAAAATAAGAGGCGAAAAATTTCTCCTAATGCCTATCTTTGGCACTTAAGACTTGGCCACATTAATCTCATTAGGATTGGGAGATTGGTTAAGAGTGGAGTCCTAAATCAGTTAGAAGACAACTCTCTACCACCATGTGAGTCTTGTCTTAAGGGTAAGATGACCAAAAGATATTTTATAGGAAAAGGTCATAGAGCTAAAGAACTCTTAGAGCTCATGAAATCCAGACCTCTATAGTCCGATGAATGTCAGGCCACGATGAAGGTATGAATATTTCATCAGTCTTATTAATGATTATTCTAGATATGGCTATATTTACCTAATGCATCATAAGTTTGAAATCCTTGAAGAGTTCAAGGAGTATAAGGCAAAGGTTGATAATCAGTTAGGCAAAAAGATTATCACACTTCAATCAGATCGAGGTAGAGAGTATATGGACTTGAAATTCTAGGACTATTTAATAGAACATGGAATTCAGTCTCAACTCAAAACACTTGGTACACCTCAATAGAATGGTGTAGTGAAAAGGAGAAATTGAACCATGTTGGACATGGTTCGTTCGATGTGAGTTATGCTCAATTATCTAATTCATTCCAGAAAAATGCAGTACAGACTGCAGTATATATTTTGAACATGGTTCCTTTGAAAAATGTTTTAGAAACACTTTATGAGTTTTGGAGAGGGGGTAAAGGTAGTTTATGTCACCTTAGGTTTTGGGGATGTCCAACATATATACTAGTACAAAACCAGAAGAAACTGGAACACCGTTCAAAAGTATGTCTATTTGTAGGATACCCCAAAAAGACCAAAGGTGGTCTACTTTATGACCCTCAGGAAGGTAAAGTATTTGTATCGAAAAATGCAACATTCTTAGAGGAGGACCACATAAAAATCATCAACCTTGCAATAAGCTAGTATTGAGTGAAATAACCAATGAAACTACAGATAGATCAACAAAGGTTGTTGATCAGGATGGTTCTTCAACAAGAGTTGTTGACAAAACTGGTCCATCACATCCTTCTTAAGAGTTGAGAGTACCTCGACGTAGTGGGAGGGTTGTTCAACAGCCTGACCGTTATATGGATTTGACAGAAACTCAGGTCATCATACCCGATAATGGCTTCGAGGATCCATTGACCTTTAAATAGGCAATGGAACATGTGGATTGAGACTAGTGGATAAAAGCCATGGACCTTGAAATGAAGTCTATGTACTTCAACTCAGTTTGGGAACTTGTAGATCAACTAGATGGGGTAATACCTATTGGTTTCAAATGGATCTACAAGAGAAAACGAGACCAAGCTGGTAAGGTATAGATCCACAAAGCTAGACTCATGGCAAAAGGGTTTATCCAAAGAGAGGGGGTAGACTATGAAGAAACCTTCTCTCCAGTTGACATGTTAAGTCTATTAGAATACTCTTATCCATTGTTACCTTTTTATGATTATGAGATATGGAAAATGGATGTCAAGACAGCCTTTCTGAAAGGCTATCTTGAAGAGAGTATCTATATGTCTCAACCAGAGGGGTTCATTGAACAGGGTCAAGAGTAAAAGGCTTGCAAGCTTAAAAGATTCATTTATGGGTTGAAACAAGCATCTTGATCCTGAAATATAAGATTTGATACTGTGTTCAAATCTTATGGCTTTGAACAGAATGTTGATAAACCTTGTGTGTAAAGGAAAATTGTCAACAAAACTATAGCTTTTCTGGTATAATATGTTGATGATATCCTACTCATTGGGAATGAGGTGGGATTTCTTGTTGACATTAAGAAATGGCTAGCATGGAATTTTCAAATGAAAGATTTGGGAAATGCACAGTATGTTCTTGGAATCCAAATAGTTCAAAATCGCAAGAACAAAACGCTAGCCTTATCTCAAGCATCTTATATTGACAAGATGTTGTCTAGATATAAGATGTAACATTCCAAGAGAGGTCTGTTACCTTTCAGACATGGAATTCATCTGTCTAAGGAATGGTGTCTTAAGACACCTCAAGATGATGATGCTATGAAATGAATTCTTTATGCATCAGCAGTTAGGAGTTTGATGTATGTCATGTTGTGTACACGACCAGACATATTCTTTGTGTTTGGAATAGTCAGCAGATTTCAGTCCAAGATATGATCATTGGATTACTGTTAAAAACATCCTCAAGTATCTTCGGAGAATGAGAGTGTAAGACCCACACCTTACTTTTCCCTTTTTAACTATGTTTATTGTTAAGTTAAGCAAAATGTTGGGTTAAGTATCTAAGTTAGATTGGATTTGTACATCCCGAAGTAAAAGATGAGTTTGAAGCTGGAGAAAATGGTTAATTAAGGAAGCTTAACTCTCTTTCACATCATCTTGGCTTGACAAGGGAAAATTTGGCTAAGTGTTGATCGTACTGAAGGATGCTTGAACATCGAGTAAGCACCAGGCGAGCATCGAGTATAAGTAAGCAAGGAAGAAGGTGAACGTCGAGTATAATTGATCAAGAAGGGTCGAGCATCGAGTAGATGCTACCAAGTGTCGAGTATATGTGAGCAAGGAAGGAGGCAAGTGTCAAGGGTGAGAAAAGAAGGCTCACGAGTCGAGTTCGAGCATCGAGTAAGAACACGTGTTGAGTGAGCTCCCAACGTCGAGTTCCCCATCGAGTAATGAGTCCTCCCATCGAGTATTTGACAGAGAGTCCTGGAATTGTCTGTCGAGTAAGGACATCTCTCTATCGAGTTTTCCTAGCGAGAAACGAGTTGCTCGAAACACTCAGATTTAAACACTCAGTCTTAGACTTCCCTTTTTGTTATTTGGACAAATGGCTTAATCTCGACCCTTGATCTCCATTAATGGGTGGGGTGTCTTAAGGAGATTTAGGTGAAGGGCTGGACAGTAATATAAAAAGGAAGAGAATTTCAAGGGCTCATTTTTGGAAGTTTTACTCAAGAAAACCAGGCAAACTTGGTACCATTGAAAAACTCTTCGAGTCTAGTTGTTGAAATCGAGCCTTTGGAAAGGAAATCTCATAAAAAAGAAGGTCGGAGAAGGAAGGAAAAGTTGGAGGTGTTGGATTTTATGTCCTAAAACTCGTAGTTTGTAAATTGATAAACATATTATGTTTTGTTTTTTCGATAAAATTGTTATTGAAATTGTAATCTTGAATCCAATAAACTAAGGTTCTGAGGCTATTTTACGTAAACTTGAACTTTATGTGATGACATAAAACATGGATCAAGTTCAAGTATATAGCCTAAAATGGTCTATAGTATAGGGATAAGGTTGGGCGCCTTGTTCTGGGGACACTATGGATGCGGCCCACTTTGTAGTTAGTACAAACGATGTGATCCTGAATCGTGCATATAGAGATATGTGAGTGGGGGCATCCTATGCAATGAGTTTGTATAAGACTAGACCACGACTTAGTTACTTTTGCTTTATAACACCGTTTACTGTATAAAACTAGCTAATTCAAATTTGATGACATAGGTAACTCGATCTCAATCCTGAGCTAACTATGAACTCCTGTTTATTCGAGATTATCCTTAGATCTGCATGGGTGAGAGCAGCTCAACAGCGTTGGCTCAATAAGCCTCCCATTTCAGGGGTAAGATCGAGTAAATAGCTGGCAACATAGGGTGTAAGACAGACTTCACTCCTACCCGTCTCTAGGGGTAGTAGATATAAGTGCTGACTTCGGAATTAGAACAAGGGGCCCCACTCTTTCTCTAGGTTGAGAGGGATTCGATTTGTTGGTTGGACCACAAATCAATTATTTTTTAGAGGTTTAGTGGGACTGAAGGAACAAGAAGTGTTCTCGGGGGTAAAACGGTATTTTGACCCAGCCAAGACCACGAACAACCTGTGAAAGATTGACTTACTGGCTATTGTTATATCGGATTGACAGAAATATATCTACAGTGAGGGGAGTGCAACTATGAGACTTTAGTGGAATGACCCGTTAGTTAACAAATGTTTATTAATTAGGTTAAAAAGTTTTACCAGTTAATCTCGGATTGTTGGAGCCCATGATCTGTAGGTCCATTAGATCCTCCTTCTAGCTCATATGGATTAAACTTAGAATAGTATGTTGGATTAATTCGAATTGTTCGAATTAGGAAAAGGGATTAAAATCAACAAGTATATGCGATATCGCTATTGGTTTTTTGTATGGCGCTCTATATTCAAATGTGATTTGAATTTCGAAAATACGAATACGGATTCATGTTTGGGAGGTCAAAATTAGTCAAGAGGGTCAAAACTGTAAAAAGTCAAAGGGTTGACTTTTTTGCTAGGGAAAGTCAAAGTTTGACTTTGACCAAATGGAAAAAGACCTTTTTGCCCTTGACTAGAGTTAGTGGAATTATCCAACATTTTTGTTGGATAATCTCACTAACTTAAGTGAACTATGTGTAAACATTATAGAATGATACATAGCCCACTTTGGTTTAGTGCTTTGTGAGGTGTTGATTTTTGGTGAGCTTTTACATGCATTTGATGCATGTAATTATTTTATAAAAGGAAGTTTTTTTTGAATAAAGTCTTCTTTTTCTTGCTGAATTTTCTATTTTTTTGGTTTCCAAGTTCTCACCAAAAACTCCTTTTTTCTCACATTAACCTTGAACCTCCCATTTTTCTTTTTCATTCCTTCATTCATGGGTCCCACAACCCGGTTTTGAGTCCAGAGAATAGCAGGGAAACTCTAGTGGTGGTCCAGTAGAGTTCGAGTCGAGATTCAGTGAGAAAAAGCATTCTTCGGGAGCTAAAAAGGTTGTACACAATCTCTTTTTAGTTTACTGTTTTTTTTCTATATTTATATGCGAATTTCCTTTTAATTAGAGGCAATTAGAGTGTAATTAGATCCTTATTTTGCTGCGTATGTCTCGTGTTCCATCAGGAGGTTCATTTTTGGGCATTTTCGGGCACTGGATGAAGAAACATAGATTTAGACTAAACCGCATGAATTTTCGAGCTGAAACTTTAAGGTATTTTCATAGGCATCTTTCCAGTAGAAGGAACCTTAGAAAGAAAAGGTGTATGGTTCAAGTTATATATATTGGGAAGTAACCCTAGAATCTTTACTCAAGCAGGAAGTTGCAGTTAGGGCTGTCGGGAAAGATTCGAGGGTCCAGGTTAAACCACAAGGAGTTTCACATTGAAACTTTAAGGTAACATTGGTAACAAAATTCCAAACTAGTTTGGAGAAGGAACTTTCATGAAATGGGTTCTAGTTTTCAAGTTATTTACGTTAGAATTTGAATCTTAAAAATGTTGGACGAATGGGCAATCCATGAGCTTAGTCAAAAAAGTAGTCTAAAAAAGGAGGCCAAGTAGCAACTAAACTCTATTCTTTTATGTGTAGGAACTACACCCATTGGAGAGGCCTACAAAGCTTAGGAAGAACCAAACCCAAGGATTTGTGAGTGACTAAATGTTTTCAAATATGTCCACAAAAAAGACATGCGGTTCAAATGAATTTCATGCTAAAGTTCATGGTTTTCCAAGCAACGAAAGTTATATTTGTATTTAAATGTGTTTTGTTAATCCTAGCATATGTTAAGAATGTATGAAAAGAAATGCAACTACATGCTATTAATTGTGAAGCATGCATGTGACTGATAATGATGCTAGAATTTCCCATGGATGTTAGGTTTCTAATGTACTGGGTATCGAAGGTATAGAAGGTATCCGAGGAAGTACCTAAGGTGTTGATGGTACTTAGTATACTCTACATACACGTAGGTAGTTCTTTGTGAGAGACCAAAGTATGGGTCTTCTGGCCACAACCTTCATTAAGGGACCGAAGTATGGGTCTCACGGCCTTGAATGGACGTTGGGAGCTTGAGCTATGAATGCTTGTTCTCAACTAAGGTTTACTACCCTGATTGATTATGATGCTATGATTAATGTATGATACGATGCAATGAAGTTATTTTCCAGCATGTCATTTATTTTAAATTAAAGCATATAAAAGGTTTGAGAAGAAATGTATTTCTATGTGTCACTCACTGGGCAGCCAGCTCACAGTTTTCAAATGTTTTCTCTTTTCCAGGTAGCAGTCAGTTCCCTCACGGTTGAATCCACTGCAGCTTGCCACCCAAAGTTTAGTGACCTTGAAAGAAGCTTAGGTTAAACTTGTTTTGATGTACACACATTTGGAAAGGAGTTGGGGACTTGTGTAACTCCTTTTCTTTTGGGACACATATTATTTTGGTCATCTTATTTTCGTTGGACATGTCTGTTTTTGGAACTGTATTTAAGACTTGCATTGTTGAATTTCATGGATGTGTTTTGTGTCAAGTCGTTGTATATTCAGTTTAAGCAAGTTCATTTAAGTTAGGCAGTAAGTGCTAGCACTTAGGTCGGTAACTACTATCGTCATATCCTTTTCCAATTTTAGAGGACAAATTGGGAGGGGGTATGACAAGTTGGTATTAGAGCATAAGGTTTTGAGAATGAGGGAGATTTCATGCATATGTCCAAGTCCTAGTGGTTAAAGTCCCTAATATGTGTACTATCAATTAGGTAAAGATGCTGAAAAGAGGTGGCAGGTGGAGTGGGAACACTGACCCTACCGACCATGAACCTAAGGTCGAGAGGAACTCAAGAGTGAGCTAAAGAAAGACCTGAGAACCTGTAAATCAGAAGGCGACGTCTGAGGGAGAGTCGAGCACTCCCCCGATTAGAGTAGATCCTTAGCTGGAGGATAGGGTGTTCGAAAAAATCGCCAAAAGGGTGGCGGCCAGTGTAAGTGCGGTATAGGCTGACCTAGAAAAGAAGTATGACATTAAGAGGCTCTGAGCCCTTGGGGCTATGGCCTCCGAGGGAACGACTGATCCTGTAGATGCAGTGGTATGGTTGGACCAAATAGAGAAGTGCTTCAATGTGATGAACTGTCCAGAAGATCGCAAAGTCGGGTTGGCTATATTCCTGTTGCAAAAAAAGGCAGAAAAGTGGTGGAAGGTAGTATCTGCTAGGCGGAATAGCTCAAGCACCTTGTTCTGGCTTGAACTCAGGAAGATTTTTTAGGATAAGTATTACCCTAGCTCTTTTTGAGAGGTGAAAAGAGATGAGTTCCTCAGGTTGGTGAAAGGAACTTTGACCGTGGCTGAATATGAGCAAAAATTTATCGAACTATCTCAGTATGCTCTTCCCATTATAGTGAAAGAGAATGACCGATATAAGAGGTTCGAGAATGGTTTGAGAAAAGAGATTAGGACTCTAGTGACTTCTATCGCCAACTGGCTAGATTTTAACCAGCTAGTGGAAACCTCCATCCGAGTGAAGCGGAGTTTGGCGGAGGATGGATTGGTAGAGTTCTAAGAGGAGGAGACCTCAATCCTCGGCTAACGCGGCTAGTTGACCTAGTGGAGCACATTTAGGCGAGTCAGTCGCCAGTACAAACCGGAAACCCTTGTTCTAGAGCTGTGGCAAGAAACATTTTGGGGTATGCTACAGTGGAAGTGGAGTTTGTTTTCAGTGCGGGCAAATAGGTCATTTTAAGGGCTGTCTCTTATACACATCTAGATGTGTATAAGAGACAGTAGCAAGGGCGTGTGTATACAGTTACGCACCAAGAAGCTGCAGAGGCCCCAGATGTAGTGACTGGTAATGTGACCTTATGTAATCATCTTGCTTATGTTTTAATTGATCCTAGTGCCACACATTCCTTTGTATCTCGCATGTTTGTGTCACATTTAGATAGGTTGCCTGAGGGTATGTCAGAGGACTTGTTTATCTCTACTCTTATGGGAGATGTTGTAGTAGTAAGTGATTTGTACAAAAGTTGTGAGGTGTTGATCGAAGTTCAGGATTTCTGTGTCGACCTAATTCTCTTAGACTTGCAAGACTTTGACACAATTCTGGGAATGGACTTCCTGGGTTAGTACCATGTTATTGTTAATTGCTATAAAAGGGAAGTGACCTTCAGAAGACCCGGGAAGCAGGAAGTAGTTCTTGTGGGATGTAAGGGGATAACTTCAGGTAGCCTTATCTCAGCAGTAAAGGCCAGGAAGTTAATGGAAAAGGATGTGAAGCCTATCTGGCTTATGTGGTGGCCTCCCCAGATGAAAAGGTGAATCGAAAGATGTACCAGTAGTTCGGAAGTTCATGGATGTTTTTCCTGAAGAGCTATCGAGCTTGCCACCTGATAGGGAAGTAGAATTCTCCATTGACTTAATTCCAGGCACGACCTCTATATCGCAAGCTCCGTATAGAATGGCACTGGCGGAATTGAAGGAACTGAAGGTGCAGTTATATGAATTAGTGGATAAGGGTTATGTTAGATCCAGCGTGTCACCCTGGGAAGCGTCAGTTCTGTTTGTAAAGAAGAAGGATGGGTTCTTCAGACTGTATATTGATTATAGGTAGTTAAATAAGGTAACAACCATGAACAAGTATCTGCTACCACGTATTGATGACCTCTTTGATCAATTGAAGGGAGTTGTCGTATTTTCGAAGGTGGATTTAAGATTAGAGTACCACCAGTTGAAGGTGAAGGAGACGGATGTCCTTAAGACTGCATTCAGGACCCGGTATGGCCATATTAGGTTCCTGGGGATGCCTTTTGGCTTAACGAATGCTCCGGCTATGTTTATGGATTTGATGAACAAGATTTTTCACCCTTATCTCGATAAGTTCATCATAGTTTTCATTGATGATATCTTGGTATACTTAGGTAACAAGGAGGAGCATGCTAACCATCTGAGAACAGTATTGCAAACACTGTGAGAGAAGCAGTTGTACGCTAATTTTAGCAAATGTGACTTTTGGCTAGATCAAGTAGCATTTTTGGGACATGTAATTTCTACGGTTGGGGTTAGTGTAGACCCCCAGAAGACGAAAGCCGTAGAAAATTGGGAAAGACCAACCAATGTGTTTAAGGTACGTAGCTTCTTAGGCATGGCAGGTTACTATAGGCGCTTCGTGGAAGGTTTCTCGAAGATAGTCCTCCCACTAACAAGTCTGACCAAGAAGGACGTAAAGTTCGATTGGACTTCAGATTTTGAATAGAGCTTCCAGAAGTTGAAGCAAAGGCTAGTTACAATGCCCATACTTACGTTGCCCACTCCCGGCGAGGAGTTTGTGATTTACTGTGATGTGTCCTGACAGGGACTAGGTTGTATGTTGACACAGAAGGGAAAGGTGGTAGCCTATACTTCTCGGCAGCTAAGGAAGCATGAGGGTAACTATCCCACTCATGACTTGGAGTTAGTGGCAATTGTGTTGGCCCTAAAGCTTTAGAGACATTATCTGTTCGGGGAGCGTTGTCGTATTTTCACGGATCATAGGAGCTTAATGTACATATTTGAGCAGAAAGAACTAAATTTGAGGCAAAGGAGATAGATCGAGCTAATCAAAGACTATGGTTGTTTGATTGAGTATCACCCTGGTAAGGCCAATGTAGTGGCTGATGCCTGAAGCAGGAAGTCGAATGGGTCTAAAGCTACTGTTTGTTCAATAAGGGGATGTTGATCCAATAATTCAAGAATTTTGGAGCGAATTTAGCAGTGGAACAGACAGGTGGATTGTTGGCCTCATTCCAAGTATGACCCACCCTAATGGATGAAATCGTACGTGAACAATTGAAGGATCTTAACCTTCAAAAGATGGCAGAGGAGGAAAGTAAGGGACTGAGAAAGGATTTCCAAGTGAGGGCAGATGGTGCCTTACTGAAGGATAGTATCAGAGTGGAACCTCTCCCAGCAAGATGTGGTCTGGGGATGAACCAAGCGGAAACTGGTGGGCATGTAACGATCCAAGTTCAGGAAGGGTACATGAATGAATCGGTATCACATCCGAATAGAGGGATCCTGAGGACATGAAAAGTATGGTTAAAAAAGGCTTAAAAGAATTGAAAGTTATTAAAGGTGCACTTTCCTTTTTGGTGGCTCAATCGTAGGAACTCCAAAGTTAAGTGTGCTTGGCTTCGAGCAATCTTATGTTGGGTGACCTCTTGAGAACTTTCCAAGGATGCATGTGAGTGAGGACAAAGCATGCTGAAAAGACCCGTGTTGGTTTGTGGGGACAACTTTCATTTCTAAAAAGCATTCAAGGCAAGGGAGGATGATGTAGCTAGGTCGTAGGGGAATGCTGGGGCCATCATGAAGCAAATTAGACATGAAGATTTCCATAAGCAACGAAATGATCGTTCCAAATTCCATTTGAAATTGAATAACAACAATTATAGTACACAAACAGAAACTAACTGGTCATGCAACATACGAAATTGCAGCATGCTTTCAACAAGATCAAGGGAAAGATTATCATACCTTTAAAGACTCATCTTCAAACTCCCTTGATCATGAATGCTCATTCAATCTCCAAGACTGCAACATATGAATGCTCAAACACAGTGAGTGCAACATAGCATGATCAATCAACAACCACCACACGAACACTGCAAACTCAACGAATGGCCTCCAAAACCTCGACGTCAGTCGAGAAGAACAATCATGTCAACGATTGAGCAAGTGGGACATGACAAAGGTCTATCGTATAGACGATGCCTAATTATTTAACAAATACTCTACGATCATTTAGCAAAAGCTCCGTGATTGTACCACCGATCCCTCTAATGAACATAAGTCATAGTCCTACTATGACTGAGTCCTTTCTTCTAAAGAGAAGCTGTGGCCACTATGTTCAAGACCCGGAATCAGCCCTTAAGGGAGCAATTTATCTACTTACCCCTGCTTCGAGGAAGGAGTGAATTCCATCTTGTGTAACCGAGTTCCCAGCTCCCAAATTAGACAAATCCCCAAAAAGTAGGCATGTTGAGTTGGTAATCTGGCCACTCTCACCCATACTAATCAAAGGACCGCCCTCAAAGGTAGGAGTTCCCAGAACACTCAGGATTAAGGTCATGTCACCTATGGTCGTTTAGGTGAGATGTAAGTCTCAAGTATTAACGACGTTATATACAGAAACTAGTCATCTCGTNGTCACCTATGGTCGTTTAGGTGAGATGTAAGTCTCAAGTATTAACGACGTTATATACAGAAACTAGTCATCTCGTGGTCCGATCTTATACAAACTCTATATAGGACACCTCCGCTCGCATGTCTCCCATGAATGGTCAGGATCCATCATCTGTAGTAGTTCACAACACTTGCAAACCTCTACAAAACGGGTGGTATTCATAGTGTCACCAGGATTAGGTATCCCTCCTTAATTCGTATACTACAGACCTATTTAGGTTATCACTTAAGGCATGATCTACTTGTATATCTCATATACATGCTTAAGTTTACATATAATAACCATGGAGCTTTGTTTATTGGATATGAGTAAATGCTAAATAAAATAACTCTTATTTTATTCATAACAATGTGTATAGATTACAAACTACAGACTCCGGGAGAATTAGGACACCAATCCCAACGATCTCTCACTTGTCCTAATGCTTCAGGAGACTAATGTACAATACAAGATAAAGACAAGTACAATATAAAATAAATTAGTATATACCCGAGTATCATCTTCCACTTTCCCTAGACAAGATGTCGCATGTCTCGGAAACCCAGACTCTCCATGAAACCCAGACTCTCATGGATCAGCAATGTTGTGCTCCGATGCGATCTTCGTGACTATCACATCACCGTGATGCACAATCTCCTTGATCAAGTGGTATTTTCATTCTATGTGCTTGCCTCGACGATGACTTCGAGGTTTCTTTGAATTTGCCACAGCCCCGCTATTATCACAATAGAGAGTGATCGACAAATCCATATTTGGAACAACTTCCAAATCTGTAAGGAATTTCCTTAGCCAAAAAGCTTCCTTAGCTGCTTCACAAGTGGCTACGTATTTGGCTTCCATAGTGGAGTCAGCGATGCATCCTTTCTTGATACTTTACCACACTACAACCTCTCTATTCAGAGTGAACACTGACCCCGAAGTCGATTTATGAGAATCTCAATCGGTTTGAAAGTTAAAAGTTTGTGTATCTTGTAAGGATCAGAGGCTTATCTCCATACACGAGCATGTAGTCCCTCATTCTCTGAAGATACTTGAGAATTGTCTTGACCGCCGTCCAGTGATCAAATCCTGGATTGGACTGATATCAACTGACAATCTCTATTGCATAGCAAATGTCAGGTTTGGTACACAATATTGCATACGTTAAGCTTCCAACAACTGAAGCATAGGGATTCCATCTCATTTCCTCAACCTCTTGAGGTGTTTTAGGACATTGATCCTTAGACAATACGATTCCATGCCTGAAGGGTAACAAACCCCTCTTGGAATCCTACATTCTGTACCTGATCAACATTTGATCGATGTATGATGCCTAAGACAAGGTTAACCTCTTGTTCTTACAATCCCGAATGATCTGGATCCCTTGAACATACTGTGCCTCACCCAAATCTTTCATTTGGAATTGGGCAACTAGCCATTTCTTAATGTCAGTCAGAAATCCTACATCATTCCCAATGAGTAGGATATCATCCACATACAGTACCAGGAAAGCTATTGAGCTATTGATGATTTTCTTTTAAACACAAGGCTCATCAACGTTCTGATCAAAGCCAAATGATTTAACCATACTGTCAAATCTAATGTTCCACGATCTAGATGCTTGTTTTAGCCCATAAATGGACCTATTAAGCTTGCAAATCTTTGCTCTTGATCTGGAACTACGAACCCTTCTGGTTGAGCCATGTAAATGGTCTCCTTAAGATTACCATTAAGAAAGGCAGTCTTGACGTCCATTTGCCATATCTCATAATCATAAAATGTGGCTATGGATAGAAGTATCCTGATAGACTTGAGCATGACAACATGTGAGAAAGTTTCCTCATAGTCCACTCCCTCAATCTGGGTATAACCCTTTGCCACGAGTTGAGCCTTAAAGGTTTGCATCTTTCCATCTACACCTCACTTTCGTCATAGATCCACTTACATCTTATAGGTTTTACCCCATCAGGTAGATCCACAAACTCTCAGACTTGATTGAAGTACATAGACTCCATCTTTTGGTTCATGGCTTTAATCCACTCATCTTTGTCAACATCCTCCATTGCTTGCTTAAAAGACAATGGATCGTCGACCCCATCATTAGAAATGACGTTCTTGGTGATAACTTATAGAAATACAAGTTATTTATACTGCCTTATTTAGATATTGCGGCCAAAAGAGAGAAAATATGCGTCGATTGTATGAAAATTAACTAAGAAATACAATAATGATAAATTATCGCAAATACACCCACTAAGACCATTAAGATAGTAGAAAAGGATATTTCAAGTCTGTGTTGCAGAAAACCAAGTCACCGCTTGCGATCAAGGCTCAGAGAGAAACTAAACAACGCATCTCCGTCACATTGCACCCATCAAATCAATATTGAAAAGACGATCAATGCAATAACAGCGCAATGCGACAGTCGATCCAGAGTTGAACTTCAACCGCATGCGGTAATAAAAACAACACTGCATGCGGATACACGATCGAAATATGCAAATGAGCAACGCAAACGCGGAGGATTGTGACACGTGTGCAACTAACCGTTGTGCATATTCGATGGACTGATTGCATAACAGAAGGAAGATATACTTTATCGCATTTTTAATACTTGTACACATAACCTTTTTATAAATTGAAAACCCTTAGTCGCATATATCACAAAGCAATAACCTCAAACAGTCCCTGTGTTCGACCTCGGATTACACCGAGAAACTTGCGGTGGAAATATACTTGGTTCCAACGCATAATATACTACAAGATTCTCATTTATAACGCAAATCTAAAAGTAGTATCACATAAAGAAAATAAAGTCATCATTCATCCATGTGTTGTATGGCATAAGATTAGAATACATTGTACGTCAATAAGTTTATGGCATTTTTATGTCTTTACAAGTTTATAGCAATGCATCTCGCATTCTATTCTTGCATCATTATACATCTTATGCCACACCAAGTTTATGGCGCCGTTGCTAGGACTGGTTAACAGTTATTCTTTGAGTATGTTTGTGGTATTTTGCAGGACAGATCTCTTTGTACTGGTTGTCCAACGTGGAGAGTAGACTGACGGCTTATGAGCTCTGGAGTGATCTAGATATTCTAAGCAAACCTAGATATCAGGTGTATTATTCACGCGGAAGCACATCAGGGCCGAATTAATTAGTGAAGAAGCATTGCTAATAATAACGAGGCACCAGTAGGGAATCAAAAGGAAAATTGGCCAGCGCAAGATTCCATATTTCTTACCGCTGACTGCAACATTCCAATGAGAGACTATGCGGCGCTGGATTTCTATAACTTCTCACTAGGAATCTCAAGGCCAACGGTTGAGGAGAATGTAAGCTTTGACATTAGATCGATTATGCTGCAGATGATTCAGAATGTGGGTCAATTCAGAGGATTACAAGGAGAAGACCCACATGCGCATTTAACAAATTTTGTAGACATATGCAGCGCATTCTCCATGCCTGGTGTGACTCAAGAAAGACTTAGGTTATATCTTTTCCCGTACACATTGTGGGACGAAGCAAAGAGGTGGGCTCAGTCGTTAGAGCCAGATGAGATTAACGTGTGGGAACAGTTGGTTGACAGGTTCATGAATAGATTCTTCCCTCCAGCCGTCAACGCAAGGAGACGGAGGGATGTGTTGAATTTTGAGCAACAGGGTTATGAAACTTTGAGCACCGCCAGGGTGCGTTTCAAACAATTAGTGAAGAGTTGTCCGCATATCGGAATTCCCGATAGCATTCTGATGGAGATGTTTTACAATGACTTAGATCAATCAATGCAAGCAGTTGTTGATGCCTCTGCAACAGGAGGATTAATGAACAGATCATATACGGAAGCCAAGAGCATATTAGATCGCATCTCGCGACATTCTGATGAGTGAATTGATACGGGGTTTGAGGAAAGTGGTCTAGAGCAAGAAAGAGTAGAAAGTGTTGATGTGTCAACATATACAATGAGCACACTGGTCGATCAGATGACCACGATGACTTCTCTCCTTCAGACGATGGCTAATCAATAGAGAAATCTCTCTCAAGGATCAGTGCAAGTTAATGCATTGATGCACGTGGCCGCAATGAATAGCATTCAATTTGGGGAGGGACATCTAGCAGAAGTCTGCCCGTGGAATCAATAAGTCGTATACTCTGTCCATAATAAGTCATTTGGCAACATCTACAACCCTAGTTGGTGGGATCACCCAACTTTAAGTTGGGACAAGAATCACAACTAGGGGAGCCATAGTTTCCATCAGAATAGTTGTCAAGAGGATCGAGGCAACCCTCTGGTCTTCATTAATCTGGATTGTAGCCTAGGTAACTCTCAGAGTATACCACCCTATGACCAACGGTTCTTATATGACAGCTCTTTCAGTACCTCGTCTCTGGAGACTTCATTGAAGCATTATATCAAAAAGAGCAAGGCAATTAGACTATCGCAAGTTGACTCCCTTAGAGGTTTAGAAGAGCAGATTGAACAGCTTGCAATTGAATTGAAAAATAAAGCGCCTGGTACGTTGCCTAGTAGTTCAGAAGCATCGGGGTCACGAGGTAAAGAGCAATGTCACGTAGTGACATTGAGGAGTGGTAAAACAATAGCCCCTATGCTGCCAGTACCAGATCAAACAACAAGACCAGTAGATCTAATTGTTGATGATGACCAATCAATCAGTAGTGGAAAAATTACCAGTTCAGAAGTAAGTTCACCTACAAAAGATGAAGCTCCTCAAGACTTGAATTCTAAATTAACGCAACCTCCAGATAATGAAACGCAGCAAGAACAGGACCTCAACAAACAACCTAGTAAACAAGAAGTACGGCGGGATCCTCCACCTTTCCCATCCAGGCTGAAGAAGAAAGACGATAGTAAACAATTTCAGAGGTTCCTAGACGTTCTCTGGTAGCTACACATGAATATTCCTCTAATAGAAGCTTTGAAATAGATGCCGAGCTATGTAAAATTTCTCAAGGATATTCTAGCTAATAAAAGAAAGATCGAGGAAAATGAAACCGTTGTGTTAACGTATGAATGCAACGTGCTGTTTCAAAACAATATCCCCACTAAAATGAAGGATCTTGGGAGTTTTACATTGCCCTGCACAATAGGAGGGAAGATGGTCGAAAACGTGCTGTGCGATTTAGGGGTGAGCATAAATCTAATGCCCTTGTCGATCTTTAAGAAGCTGGATATTGGCAACGCAAGACCAACCACGATCACACTACAGTTGGCCGATAGATCGATAATGCATCCTGAGGGTAAGATAGAGG
Organism: Benincasa hispida; assembly: GCF_009727055.1. Classification (NCBI taxonomy): domain Eukaryota; kingdom Viridiplantae; phylum Streptophyta; class Magnoliopsida; order Cucurbitales; family Cucurbitaceae; genus Benincasa; species Benincasa hispida. Next base: position 74,292,377 of record NC_052357.1, on the reverse strand, counting down.
ATGTACTCTTGTAAGTGGACAAGTTTATCTTCCCAGCGAACTTTATCATATTGGATTATGAAGCTGACAGAGAATTACCTATCATCTTAGGTCGCCCATTTCTCGCAACAGGGCGAGCGTTGATCGATGTGATAAAAGGAGTACTTACCATCAGAGTTGACGATCAGGAAGTGAAGTTCAACATTTTCAAAGCGTTGAAGTACCTAAGTAATGTGGAGAACTACCAATATATTGAGAACTGCGGGAAGAACCTTGGCACGAGCCCCTAGAGGGGCTGGAGGAAGAATATTTTGAAATCAGCGCAATGTTGGAGGAGGATTGCACCGCAATTTACTTTGAATCAAACTTTGAACCACTCAAGTTATCTGAACGAACTTCACAACGCACTAAGCCATCTTTGGAAGAACCACCTGTGCTAGAGTTAAAGCCGTTGCCTGTGCACCTCAAGTATGCTTACTTAGGAGGTAACAACACGTTACCGGTTATCATTTCCGCCTCGTTGAGTAAGGAGAAAGAAGATGCACTTATACAAATCCTGAGAAATAACGCAAAGGCTTTAGGATGGACCTTGGTAGACATTCGAGGAATCAGTCCCTCGTACTGCATGCACAAGATTCATTTGAAAGAAGGAAAGATAGGATCGATAAAAAAGGCAACGATGCTTGAACCCTGCTATGAGGGAAGTAGTGATGAAGGAAATAGTGAAATGGCTAGATGTAGGTGTCATCTACCTGATATCTGATAGAAGCTGGGTGAGCCCAGTGCAGTGTGTTCTAAAAAAAGGGGGGATGGCAGTCGTCACTAATGACAAGAATGAATTAATTCCCACAAGAACGACTACGAGGTGGAGAATCTGCATGCATTATCGCAAGTTAAATTTGGTCACTAAAAAGGACCACTTCCCACTCTCGTTCCTTGATCAGATGTTAGACAGACTTGCTGGGAATGAATTCTTCTGTTTTCTTGACGGTTATTCAGGGTACAACCAAATAGCATTCCGACGCATGCCATTTGGACTCTGCAATGCACCAGGCACTTTCCAATGATGCATGATGGCGATATTCTCAGATTACTTGGAGGAGTCAGTCGAAGTATTCATGGACGATTTTTTCAGTTTTCGGCAATAATTATGATTCCTGTTTATCTAACATGGAAAAGGTCTTGAAGAGATGCGTGTCAACAAATCTTATTCTGAACTGGGAAAAATGCCACTTTATGGTGGAAGAAGGAATTGTTCTGGGTCATAAAATCTCGAAAGCAGGATTGGAAGTTAATCAGGCGAAAATTGACGCAATTTCCAAGCTACCCACACCAGTGAACGTGAAAACACTTGGGAGCTTTCTGGGACACGCTGGGTTTTATAGAAGATTTATTTGCAACTTCTCCCAGATCGCAAGGCCCCTAAGTGCACTCCTTGAAGCTGACCAAGAATATAATTTTGATGATGTGTGCACCAAAGCATTCAACACATTGAAAGATGTGCTCATCACTGCACCCATTTTGATTGCGTCGGATTGGACGCAACCATTTGCGTTGATGTGTGATGCGAGCAGATATACTGTGGGCGCAGTATTAAGTCAGCACAAGGACAAGGTATTGCATCCTATATATTATGCAAGCAAAACATTGAATGATGCGCAGGAGAACTATACAACCACAGAGAAGGAAATGCTCGCAGTGGTATTTGCACTGGAGAAATTTCGACAGTACTTAATCGGAACAAACATTGTGGTGTATACGGATCACTCTGCGATCAAATATCTGATAACAAAGAAGGATGCAAAACTAAGGCTTATACGGTGGGTGTTACTCCTGCAAGAGTTTGACCTAGAAATCAAAGACCAGAAGGGCACCGAGAACCAAGTCACTGATCATTTGTCAAGATTGGAGAACTGCAAGGTTCCAAGGGAAAGAAAACAGAATATTGAGGAAAGATTCCCCGAGGAGCTGCTGATGTCAGCAGATATTAATGTTCCCTGGTATGCCAGACATTCTGAACTTCATTATTTTGTGGTCAAATACCAGATGACTATACTTACAGCAGAAGAAGAAGCTAAGACACGACGTCAAATTTTATTTCTGGGACGACCCATTCCTATATCGACTTGGACCTAATCACATTCTACGTCGATGCATTCCTGAGCACGAAGTAGTCAAGCACATTTTAGAGAATGTGTCATGAGTCCCCTATACGGAGGACATTTTAGGGTAGCGAAAACTACCGCAAAGGTCCTATAGTGTGGTTATTTCGGCCAAGTTGTTTAAGGAATGCCAATGGCCCATGTTGTGCAATGCGGACAGATGCCAGAGAATGGGGAATATGTCTAAAGAATGAAATTTGCGTGTGACATCAATCTTAGAGGTTGAATTATTTGATGTTTGGGGAATTGACTTCATGGGCCCATTTCCATCATCAGAAGGTCATCATTATATCCTGGTAGCGGTTGATTATGTATCAAAATGGGTTGAGGCCATCGCATGCGCTAAGAATGATGCGGCCACAGTGGCGAAGTTTCTTAAGAAGAATATTTTTGCTTGATATGGGACGCCACGGGCCTTAATCAGCGATGAAGGCTCTCACTTCATCAACCGCATAATCACCAACCTGTTGACTAAATTTAACGTCAGCCATAGAATTGCGACTGCTTATCACCCACAGATTAATGGGTAGGCAGAGATTTCGAACCAAGGGATCAAAACTATCTTGGAGAAGGTAGTCAATACTTCTAGGAAGGATTAGTCACCCAAGCTTGATGAAGCACTATGGGCATACAGGACTGCCTATAAAACACCAATTGGCATGTCTCCATACGCCCTGGTCTTTGGAAACGGTTGTCATCTGCCGCTCGAATTGGAACATAAAGTGATGTGGGCATGCAAGAAGCTGAAGTTTGATTTAGCACAAGCGGGAAAAGTTCGAAAGCTGCAACTGAATCACCTGGTCGAATAGTGAAGAGACATCTATGAAAATGCCAAGATCTATAAGGAGAAAACCAAGAAGTGGCAGGATGACCGCATAAATGATCGGACATTCGCTGAAGGTCAAAAGGTATTATCATTTAACGCTCGTTTGCGATTATTCCTAGGAAAGTTGAAGTCTCGTTGGTCTGGGCCATTCCGAATCAAGACTATCTTTCCTCACGGCGCAGTGGAACTAACAACTTTATACTAGAACAACGCGTTTAAAGCAATGGTCAACTGATTAAGCCTTATTACGGAGGCGACTTCGAGCGACGCATGGATACCATTGACTTGGGCAAGCAGGATTAAACCGCTTACAAGGGAAGAGATTGCGGTAATTCTGAGAACTTCTTTCAATCAACATCCCTATCTATGTTTACTTGCTTTCTTTACAGTTTTTCTTTTACTGCTTTCTAAATTACGTATTTACTGCTTTTTAGAATTAGCCTTTAATGCTTTCTGTAATTCTCTTCAATTTAATTTTTCATGTCATGTTTAGTTCCTTTAATTTGTACATATTAGTAGCATTGTTCTTTAATTTTTGTGAATGATTGGATGAAACATTAAACACCGCAAAGTCTTTTCGACTTGCGTTGTTGATGAATTAAAAAGAAAATTTAAAACTGGTATGTAATGCGATGATGGGTGCATTGTGTGTTAACAAGAGACACCTTGCATCCATTACACTCAACTGCATTGCGTTGAGGGGTGTGTTGCGCGCACGTGTGTCCTTTGCCCGTCCTTAGCAAAATGCACTATGTTGAGGTAGTGTTGTGCTGGTAGCAATACCATGCGTCTGATCCTCCAGAAATGTGTTTAATTAAGGGGTGTGTTGCGGGGATGCATGCATTGTTGCCCATCCTCGGAAAAAATGTATTTGCGTTAAGGGAAGCGCGATGGTAATTTTTAATCGTTCACCTGTCTGAATCAGATTCAAAAGATAATTTCAATTTATTATTTTTCTAAGTTAACGATATTCTTTGATTCTTTGTACAGGTAGAAATTTTTGTATTGCATTCATTTTTAATTATTTGTATACTTTGTAAATATTCAATACAATTAAGTTATTCTCTCTATTTGTCTATGCCTTTTTCTTTATCATCCTTTGTCAATATTTGCGATGTTCTTGATTTTTTATTTTTGCATTCTTCATTGCATTGCCATGACGTATAATATGTTTATACTTAGAAACATTTCTCATACTTTGTAAATTCTAACTAACACTTAGTTAATTCGTAGCTTAGCAGTACTTTATCTTTTATCTTTCAAAGTTCTGCTCAAACCTTCTTTTCGAAATTTTTTTTCTAAGTATTTGTCTAGTCTATCCAAACAACGCAATGAGGACCTTGTGCATCTCTAAATTTGGGGGTGGGGAAGGTCTGAGCAGATGAGATCAAGAATATGCGGTCATTAAGAAAATGTTATCATTTCCAAAAAAAAAAATCAATAAATTTTCATACAAAACTCCAATGTCAGTGCAAGGGAAAACCTCAAAAATAATCCCAACGTGATAAGAGTTAGTTGTGAAAGAAACCTACTCGTAGTTGGATGTTTGCATGACACTCATGGGAGCAAGCCAAAACGAAGGTGGGTTTCCAAGGACAATGCAGTATGAAAAAGAAAGAAAAAGGAAGAAAAGAAAAATAAATGCAAGAGACAACTCCTCTGAATATCATGAGTTACAGTTGAATTGGCACACAACCATAGTTGGATGTTCGCATGACACCCGTGGGAACAAGCCAAAACGAAGAGTGTAACCATGACCAACAGTCTTTAATAAATAATGCAAAGTTTGACCACTGCATATAGACATATCAAGTTATTTTGACAAAGAAGAGATAAAAATTCTATTTTCAAAAATTAGAAAAGTATCTTTGAGCAAAATTTTGTTATATAGAAGAATAAAATAGGGCTTTGTTTAGAATTAGCAAGGATCGAAGGAAATTGCGTTGTTAAGAAATGTGCCTGAGTGTAACATTCGGAGCAGCCAATTGACACAAAAATATAGGAGAGGAATTTAGCATTATTGCCTTAGTAGAAGATATGCTTGAGGACAAGCATATATCTAAATTTGGGGGTGTGATAACTTGTAGAAATACAAGTTATTTATACTGCCTTTTTCAGATATTGCGGCCAAAAGAGAGAAAATATGCGTCAATTGTATGAAAATTAGCTAAGAAATACAATAATTATAAATTATCACAAATACACCTACTAAGACCATTAAGATGGTAGAAAAGGATATTTCAAGTCTGTTTTGCAGGAAAACCAAGTCACCGCTTGCGATCAAGGCTCAGAGAGAAACTGAACAACGAATCTTCGTCGCATTGCGCCCATCAAATCAATACAAAGAGACGATCAACGCAATGACGGCACAATGCGACAGTCGATCCAGAGCTGAACTTCAACCGCATGTGGTAATAAAAATAACATTGCATGTGGACATACGATCAAAAGATGCAAATGAGCAACGCAAACACGGAGGATTGTGAGACGTTTGCAACTAACCATTGTGCATATTCGACGGACTGATTGCATAACAGAAGGAATATTTATTCCACCATTTTCGGACTTTTCATAACATTAAAGTGGGGACCATAAGTCAAAGAGTCAAAGCCTTCAGCATATAAATACCCTCATAGAATTCACTGAAGATATACTTGATACGGGGGATAATTGATACGAGGCTATTGAGAGAGAGCTGATCTGAGTGCTGATCAGAGGAAATCTGGGAAGAGAAGAGATAAGGCCGAGAGGTGAGTCTCAGTGCAATTCCGCCAAGTCCTCGCCGAGAAGCTCTGTACTTAGACCCCTTCTACCGATTGAGCAAGCCTGAGAAGGAAGCTCATCCTTCCATTCACTCCATCAACGCCGGCAAGCGATTCTCCATTCCAGATCTGTGTCAAGGCGTTGGCGCTTATTTGTATTTGTTTCTAACTCTCATTCATTAATTGTATTTCATCTTCTTAATCTCTTCATTCACAACCATGTATCAGATGCTTAATAGTATTATTGAATGTCTTGATCATTTCCATTTCCACTTCTCTGTCTATTTTCGTCCCTCCATAAATCATTTTCTCCATGATGTTTTCTTAATCCCTTGTGATTAATATGAATTAAACAAGTAACTTAATCTGTGCTAAAGAGATAAAGATGTTTAGTTAAACCATGCTAGACGGCATTTTCACCTGTGAGAGTAGAAGTGAAGATGCCATTCTGATCTGTCGAGAGAAGGTTCGAAGAATACGTTAACTAAAGCAAGAAGTACTTCCAGAGAAGGAAGCAATCTTGCATTCATTATGTTTGTCCTTGTTTCACCACAGAGATGTGGGAACGTGGCCGATCACCGAGAGGTGTACGCCAAGGGAAAAGCGGAACCGTACTTATGCCTTTAACGCAATTAAGGAACTTGCGATGTTTGTGCTAATTATCTTTTCTCTTTCTGTTTCACACATAAGACTTGCCACCACATAACATGATCTTTGTATAATCTTCACAGTCAGCCTCCACCTCGGTATCTTGTATCATAAAACCTATATCTTGTATCATCATAGCTTAGGTTTATTTTATCACACTTAACTTTTACCGCAATTTACTTTATTATCGCATTTTTATCGCTTACCTTTACTTTATCACATTTTTAAATACCTGTACACATAAAATTTTTATAAATTGAAAAACCCCTGGTCGCATATATCACAAATGTAACGCAATAACCTCAAACAATCCTTGTGTTCGACCTCGGATCACACCGAGAAACTTGCGGTGGAACTATACTTGGTTCCAATGTAAAGAAACTTGTGACAACACATAGTATACTACAAGATTCTCATTTATAATGCATATCTAGAAGTAGTATCGCATAAAGAAAATAAAGTCATCATTCATCCACGCGTTGTATGGCATAAGATTAGAATACATTGTACGTCAACAAGTTTATGGCATTTTTATGTCTTTACAAGTTTATGGCAATGCATCTCGCATTCTATTCTTGCATCATTGTATATCTTATGCCCCACCACTGGGCTTCAGTCAAACCCATGTAGCGTTCCGGTGGGTTCATAACCCTCCCACTACGTGGAGGCAGTCTCAACTCTTAAGTTGGTTGACTAGATGTACCAACCTCAACAACTCTTATTGTTCCATCAGTCTGTTCAACAACTCTTGTTGAATCCTCAATAGTCTCACTCTCACTAGAAATCTCACGTAAAACAAGCTTACTTCGTGGTTTATGATCCCTGATGTGGTCTTCTTCTAAGAAGATAACATTTGCAGAAACAAACACTTTGTTCTCACTTAGATCATAGAAGTATCCACCCTTCGTTTCCTTAGGGTAGCCTACAAAAAGGAAAACTTTCGAACGCGGTTTCAACTTCTTCGGGTTAGTCACAAGCACGTGAGCGGGACACCCCCAAATCCTGAAGTGTCGTAAACTACCTTTACGACCTCTCCACAACTCAAAAGGTATTTCATAAACACTTTTCGAGGGAACGTTGTTCAGAATGTAACATGCAGCTTCCACTGCAAAACCCCAAAACGAGTCTAGAAGATGAGCATAACTCATCATAGACCGAACCATGTCCAACAAGGTTCTGTTTCTCCTTTCTGATATACCATTCTACTGAGGTGTACCTGGGGCCAAGAGTTGGGACGTAATTTCATGTTTTATCATATAGTTCTGGAATTAAAGGTCCACATACTCTCTACCACGATCAGATCATAGTGTTTTTATCTTCTTACCTAACAAGTTTTCAACTTCAGCCTTATACTCCTTGAACTTGTCAAGGGTTTCAGACTTATGTTGCATTAGGTAGAGATACCCATACCTTGAATAATCATGTATGAAAGAGATGAAATATCCATACCCACCTCGAGCTCTAACACTCATCGAACCACAGAGGTCAGATTGTACAAGCTTCAAGGCTTCCTTGGCTCTGTAATTTTTTCACGTAAAAGGTAATTTGGCCATCTTGCCTTCGAGGCATCATTCACACACCGACAAAGAGTTTTCTTCTAAACTCTTTAGAAGTCCACTTTTCACCAACTACTCAATCCTATTGAGGTTGATATGACCTAACCTTAGATGCCAAAGATGGGCATTTTTTTTAGGAGAAACCTTTGGTCTTTTAGCTATTGTTGTCGTACTGAACATTTCAGTATTAAATAAGGCTTTTGTGACTAACGACCTTAGTACATATAAGTTACTTTCTATTGAACCAAAACCAATCTCCATTCCATTCTTGAAAATAAACACTTTATTCTAATAAAAGAAGACGATATAACCTTGTTCAATGAGACAAGAAACCGAAATTATATGAGGAACTACGAAAACATTATCCAGTAACAGATAATGTTTCTTGTCCAAAAATAACTTCAGCCTGCCTACAGCAACAACTAAAACAACCTCACCAGTACCTCGAAGAGTCATCTCTCCCTGTGGCAACGTTTACCAGGAACTAAATCCTTGATAAGAGGAACTAACGTGATTAGTAGCACCTGAATCAAGGATCCAGGCAGAATCATCATTCTCTACCAAACAGTCTCCAAGACCAATAAATCATATTTACTATCTTTAGACATCCTCCTCTTTTGGAGAGTAGTGGGATCAGTATTAGAACCTAAATAATCTCCAAGTTTCAATGTCAGAGAATACTTCTCTTCTACGAACTTTAACAGAGTCAGCAACACTTGCTTCCTCTTCGTAGAGTTTAACTTGGGAACTGACACTATTGCTTCCTCTTCCTAGAGTTTAACAGCTTACCTTTGTGCTCAAAAAGTAAGAACTGGCGTTCAAACAAATCTTGCAACGAGTCTATGATCTCACGTGCAATGACCATGTTCTCAACCCTTTTGGTCAAAACATCTGGTATGCTAGCAAAAATGTGAAGTTAAGCCAATGAATTAGCCTTTATCCACAACTCATATACATTACGAACACTTCGCAGTGCATCAAGGGTCAGGACTTGAGGACATTCCTCAACCATGACAAATTCTATGTCATTTACCATGAAATACGTTTTACAAGACTCTTTTCACTGTACGTAATTGGCCAAATTAGAGATAACTAACAGAAAATCAAACATATTGTTGAAAACAAAAACACATTGACCTACGTTAGATTTTAAGCAAATACCCATTGAAAAACATACAACATCCAATAAGCTTTAGCAAAACTAACATGAACCCCGTGTGACATCTAGTTTCGCAATGACGCTTCAAAGGTTTAGAACAAAAGCCACCGAAGGTTGGTCAATTCATCCCTCCTCTGAATTGAGACATTCTAAACCAGCCATTAATACCAAAACAAGTATTGCCCTTATAACAACTAGCCATCATTGATTTGGTCAAGAAATCATGAATCTCACTGCGTGAACATTCAGGAAGAAACGTGTTGGATTTTATGTCCTAAAACTCGTAGTTTGTAAATTAATAAACATATTCTGTCTTGTTTTTTGATAAAATTGTTATTGAAATTGTAATCTTGAATCCAATAAACTAAGGTCCTGAGGCCATTTAATGTAGTTTGAACTTTATGTAGTGACATAAATGTGGATCAAGTTCAAGTATATAGCCAAAGTGGTCTATAGTATATGAATAAGGTTGGGCGCCTTATTCTGGGGACACTATGGATACGACCCATTTTGTAGTTAGTACAAACGATATGATCCTAAATCGTTCATGTGGAGACATGAAAGTGAGAGCATCCTATGTAAAGAGTTTACATAAGACTGAACCATGAAATAGTCACTTTTTACGTTCTAAATGTCATTTTATGTATAAAACTGACTATTTTGTTAATTGATGACCTAGGTAACTTAATCTTAATCCTAAGCTAACTATGAACTCCTGTTCACTCGGAATTATCCTTAGATCTGTATATGTGAGGGCAGCTTATTATCGTTGGCCCAATAAGCCTCCCATTTCAGGGGTAAGATCAGGTGGATAGTTGGGAACATAGGGTGCAAGATAGAATTCACTCTTACCCATTATAGGGATAGTAGATAGGTTGTTCATTTTAGTACTGAATCCAGGTCTTGAACAAGGGGCCCTACCCTCTCCTTTGCCTGAGAGGGGTTCGGTTTATAGGTTAGACCTTAAACCAATTGTTCATTAAAGGATCAGTGGAACTTAAGAAATAAATGTAGTCTTGGGGGTAAAATGGGTTTTATGACCCAGCCGAGATTAAGAACAACCTGTGAAGGATTAGCTTACTAATCATGGTTATATCAAATGGACACAAATATATCTATAGTGAGGGGAGTGCAACTACGGGACTATAGTAGAATGACCTGTTAGTTAATGAATGTTGATTAGCTCCGTCTAAAGAGTTTAGCCAGCTAATCTCAGATCGTTGGAGCCCATGATCTATAAGTCCATTAGGTTCCCCTACTAGCTCATATGGAATAAACTTAGAACAGTATGATAGAATAATTCGAATGGTTCGAATTAGGTGAAAAGAGAGAAACCGACAAGTACATGTGATATAGTGGTCAGTTTTTCAGTTTAAAGATACAACTTTAATATTTAAATGTGATTTAAATATCAAGAATATGAATACGTTCATATTCGAAAGCTCGAAAATAATGGAAATGGTCAAAGATGTAAAAAGTCAAAGAGTTGACTTTTGACTTTGAAAAGTCAAACTTTGACCGACTTTATATTCAAATGTGATTTGAATTTTGAGAAAATGAATGCGGATTCATGCTCGGGAGGTCAAAATTAGTCAACACGAAAAAAATCATAAAAAGTCAAAATGTTGACTTTTTGATTAAAGTTTGACTTTGAAAAATGACTATTTTGCCCTTTGACTAAATTTAGTAGGAAAATCCAAACTTTTGTTGAATAATTCCACTAACAAAATAGTGAGCTAGGTGTTGGCTTATAGTGGAGATATTAAGTCCACTTAGATAATGGATTCTAGGTGTTGGGTTTTTATGGATTGATTTCATGCAATTTTTGCATGGCTCTTTTCTATAAATATGGACTTTGAACTTGGATTAAAATTTTTTGCCATTTTTCCAATTTTTTTTTCAAATTTGGGCTGAAAAAAAACACTATTTTGAGGAAAATTCATAACCCAAAACCCAACCCAAAAATCTATCTTCTATTTTCCATCTCTTTCTCTCTCTCGGGTTCTTCATCCATCGAGTCCCACAACCTAGTTTTGAGTCCAGATGATAGTAGATCAGCTCTAGTGGTGGTCCGAAAGAGTTCGGGTCAAGATTCAGCGAATAAAAGTGTTGCGGGAGCTTCAAAGATAATTTTTTAATTTACTGTTTTTTCCTTCAATTGCATGCTAATTTCCTTTTAATTAAAAGTAATTAGAGTGTAATTAGGTCATTTTTCCACTGCGTATGTCTCGTGTTCCATCAAAACGTGAGTGCAATCATCGACATATCAGATACATATCTTCCTCCCATTGAGTATTTTATAACCTAGGGTTTAGTTTACTTATAAAAAACACGGCTAAGAATTTTAACTGACATTTTAGGTTTGCCCAAGAGTAACATTTACCTTTGATAGTTGAAGAAACTTTTGATCATCATTCATTAAACTCTTTAACGGAGTCTTTGACTAACTATTGCATGCTTACAGAAAATCTATCTAATTCACTTTTCCAGGTAGGGGTGTTTCGTTTCCGTTAGCTTAAGTACCCCAGCCTAGACAGAACCCACCTTAGACAAAAGGTCCCTTATAGGTAGATTTAATACAATTTTAATCTTTTATGCCAATCAATTTAATCCTGTTAAACCGATTTAAAAAGATAACTAGGTTTCTGATCCCATTAGAATCTTGAACTTAGATCTATCTCAATTCAATTTTAAAACCCTTTTAAAACATGAGTTCACCCTAAGTCCGCATGCAACTCTTTCCTATCGATTTTAGTTCTAGTTTATATTATAACGCTTATAATAGAAACAACCAAAACCATTCACAATGCAAAGCAAACACATACAAGACATTCATAACTCTTATAAACAGCCTAAGTCTCATGTATATTAAACAAATGTTGATGGACCGGGATAATTTGCCTCAAATCCTTAAAAACAAAAGCTAACTATTACAAATGCAAAGAGTCTCCAGTTCAAACGGGCGAACCGGGTCTTCAACCGTCCGGTCGAAGTCCGCGTCTCCACTGATCGTGTACAAAACACCTCGCGATCGTCTACACGAAAGAGTAAACACTTTACTCAATCATTTACCTATGCTTTCAGAGCTAAACGATCGTGTACCTTTTACTATGCGATGAAGCATGAGGTACGCAATACAAGCCTTATATGATCGTCTAAACGAAAACGATGTGGTGAAGCACTATCGTCTAAATGATCGCTGAGCGAGCACTTTTATATCGTATACCGCATGATCGTGTAGTCAGTGACTATGTGATGAGCATGCTAACTACACGATTTTTTAGTGCGCGCATATTTTATTAAATGATGAGCATCAAATGCTCCCACTCGATCGTTTACCTCCAGTGTCTATGCGATCAGGCAACCAACGCTACGCGATAGAGCAAACACTTTATCCCATCATTTAGCAGTAGCTAATGCTCATCGTCTAACATTAGCTAAACGATCGTTTAGTAAATACTACATGATTGAATAGAAAAATCTACATGATCGTTTAGCCAAATCCCAATGATCGTTTACCTAAGGCTACATAACACGACCAACTCTTGGTCTTCTTCTTCGTTAAGAACCGCATCTCCATGCTTCGAAACTTCATCATGAATGACTCGACAAACTCAAACACTTTGATTTACAGACTTTATTGCTTGTTATTTATGCCCAAAAACACAGGGGACCTTACAAATTAACACTTTGTAATCAAAAGAAAGCTTTAAACAGAGGAAATTAACCCGTAAACATTCATTAACACCATCCACAAACTCATTTAACAATTAAATGCAATGCAGAAAACCCACCATGACTATAAAAGAGGTTCAAAACAGAAGTGAAATTTGGAATATCAGAACAACTAGGCTTTGATACTAATTGAAGGAAATCAGACATGAGGATTTCCATGAGCAGTGGAATGATCGTTCCAAATTCCATTCAAAATTGAACAACAACAATTACAATACACAAACGGAAACTAACTGATCATGCAACATATGAAATTACAGCATGCTTTCAACAAGATCAAGGGAAAGATTATCATACCTTTGAAGACTCATCTTTAAACTCCCTCGATCATGAACACTCGTTCAATCTCCAAGACTGCAACACATGAACACTCAAACACCACGACCACAATACAACACAATCAATCAGCAACCACCACACGAACACTGCGAACTCAACGAATGGCCTCCAAAACCTCGACATTAGTCGAGTTGAGTATGACACCACCACAATGGATACCTTGGTATTCTCAACGTGAGAATTGAGAAGTGTGGGCTCTGTATGGACTTGGTTAGAGGAAGAGACCGGAGGAAGAACAATCGTGTCAACGATTGAGCAAGTGGAAGATGACAAAGGTCTATCGTATAGACAATGTCCAATCGTTTAACAAATACTCTGCGATCGTTTAGCAAAAGCTTCGCGATCGTTTAGCTAATGGCCAGCTAAATAAACTATCGTGTAGTGTCATTCCATGATCGCTTAGTCTCTCTTCAGCTATCGTTTACTTGATAGCCTTTCCGTGAGTTTTTTTTCCAAGAATGGAAAAACCTCCTAAATTTAGGAAAATATTTTTCCTTTTATCTCACGGTTACCATGAAACTACCAATAACCTCTCACTCAATTGGTTATTAGAGAAAAAGATATAATTATCCAATAATTAATATTATTATAAATATATATGATAACCAACTTACCATATTATATTAATTACCTATAGTTTTAATATTTCATCTTATGAAACATATAAACCATAGTTTTTTTTTTTTTTTCTATTTCATGGTAGTTAATGTAAATCTCATTTACATTAATCCTCCACTTGATGTATCGCATACATCACACCGATCATATCATATATAATCAAATTTCCTCTTGTCAATTTGAACATTTCAAATCAACACCAAGAATTGATTCTCAACTTGAATCCATTGAACAACCAAGGGGACCTTATGGACCTGTAGCTTAAAGCTCCAACAGTACGTGAATAACTGACTAAACTCTTTAGTCACGGGATCCACCATTCGTTAACTACCAGGTAGTTCACTAAAGACCAATAGTTGAACTCTCCTTACCACAGATATATTGTGTCCATATCAACCAATCAACAGTGCGATAACCCTTCACAGATTACTCGTAAGTATAGTTGAGCCAATAATCGTTATGCCTCTGTAGTTACATCTAACTCTTTAAGTACCACCGATCCCTCTAATGAACATAAGTCATAGTTCTACTATGACTGAGTCCTCTCTTGTAAAGAGAAGTTGTGGCCACTATGTTCAAGACCCGGAATCAGCTCTTAAGGGAGCAATCTATCTACTTACCCCTGCTTCAGGGAAGGAATGAATTTCATCTTGTGTAACTGAGTTCCCAGCTCCTAAATCAAACAAATCCCCAAAAAGGTAGGCATGTTGAGTTGGCAATTTGGCCACTCTCATCCATACTAATCAAATGACCGCCCTCAAAGGCAGGAGTTCCCTAGGATTGAGGTCATATCACCTATGGTCATTTAGGTGATATGTAAGTCTCAAGTATCAACGGTGTTATATACAGAGACTAGTCATCTTGTGGTTTGGTATTATACAAACTCTTTGTATAGGACATCCCCACTCGCATCTCCAATGAATGGTCAGGATCTACCATCTGTAGTAGTTTGCAACACTTTCAAACCTTTACAAAGCGAAGTATATCCGTAGTGTCACCAAGATTAGGTATCCCTCCTTAATCCGTATACTACAGACTGTAACGAGTTTGGATTGATGATATAAATTGCTCACAATGATGCGATACTACTTCTAGTTATGCGTTAATTATGGATGTTCATGTAGTATGCCATGCGTTGTCACAAGTTTCCTTACGATGGAACCAAGTGTAATTCCACCGCAAGTTTCTCGGTGTGATCCGAAGTCGAACACGAGGAAGGGTTTAGGTTATTGCGATACGTGCATGATATATGCGACCAGGTTTTCAATCTTTAAAAATGAGTTTGTATAAATATATAAATTGCAATAAAATAAAGGAAAGCAGTAAAGATGCGATAAAAACATAAAAATACAGTAAACCTAAGCTAGATGATACAAGATACAGACTTCATATACAAGATGCTGGGATTAAGGTTGGCTGTGAAAGTTATGCAAAGACATGGGATGCGGCGACAAATCTTATGACAGAATAGAAAGAGAAAGACAAATAATACAAACAATGCAAGTTCTTAATTGGATTAAAGGTACAAATACTGTTCCGCTCTTCTCTTGGCGTACACCTCTCAGTGATCGGCCGCACTCCCATATGTCTGTGCTGAAACAGAGACTAACGTAATGAACGCAAGGTTGCTTCCATGTCTGGAAGTACTACTCGCTTTAGTTAACGCATTCTTCTGACCTTCTCTCGATAGATCAGAATGACATCTTCACTTCTACTCTCACAGGTGAAGATGTCTTCTAGCATGCTTTAGCTAAACGTATTTTATATCTTTAATACAGATTAAGTTCTTAGTGATTCATATTGCTCATTAAAGGGTTAAGAGACATCATGAAGAAAGTGATGGATGGGTTAACGAAAATAGACAGAAAATGGTAAATGGAATTTATCAAAACATTTAATATTTCTACTAAGCGTTTGATACATGGTGTGTGAATGAAGAGATAAAGAAAGCATGAAATACACAATGAAAGAGAGATAGAATAGATACAAACAAGTGCCAATGTCTTGCCACTGATTCGATGGAGATCTGCTTGCAGGATAGGATGGATTTGATGGTAGGAAGAGCTTCCCTCTCAGGCTTGCTCTACCGGTAGCAGGGATCTTTGCACAGAGCTTCCGATCGGGTGTATGGCAGGTTGGATCTGAGATTCACCTCTCGGCCTTATCTCGTCTTCTTCCTGGATTTCTTCTCTTAAGCACTCAGCTCAACCTTTTCTCTAAAGTCTAGCAGCACTTAGCCCCGTATCAAGTAGCATACCTTTTCTCTGAAATCAATGGGGTATTTATAGGTGCAAATATTTGACTCCGGCCTTGCGGTCCCCACTCATGGTTATGGTAATTTCGAAGATGGAGGGATATTATTCCTTCTGTTATGCAATCAGACCGTCAATTCTGCACAACCGTTAGTTGTACACTTGTCTCAATCCTCCGCTTTTGCGTTGCTCAGCTGCATCTTTCGATCATAGGTTCACATGCGATGTTTGTTTTTATTACCGCATGCGGTTGAAGCACAGCTCTTGGATCGACTGTCGCATCGCGCCGTCATTGCTGTAATCATCTCTTCATTGTTGATTGACGGGCGCAATGTGACAGAGATGCGTTGATTAGTCTCTCGTGCCCTTGAGCGCAAGCGGTGACTTAGTCTCCTGCAAAATAGAGTATAGTTTGGCTTGTCTTCCATCTTTTTGGTGTTAGTGGGTGTAATCACAAACATTTATAACTATTGTAATACTAGGCTAATTTTCATACAATTGGTGCATAATTACTAACTTTTAGCCACAATATCTAGATAAGGTGGCATAAATAACTTGTATTTCTACAAGTTATAACAGACCTATTTAGGTTACCACTTAAGGCATGATCCACTTGTATATATTATATACATGTTTAAGTTTGCATACAATTACCATCGAGCTTTGTTTATTAGATATGAGTAAATGCAAAATAAAATAACTCTTATTTTCATTACAATGTGTATAGATTACAAACTACAAGACTCCGGGAGAATTAGGACACCAATCCTAACATATCAGGGGCCGAATCCTGGTCTGAATCTTGGGCCCAGGGCCATTTTAGAGGAGGCATACAGTTCAACTTATGTCATGCATCCAGGAAGCACCAAAATTTACATAACCTTGAGGAGATCATATTGGTGGCCTGCAATGAAGACAGAAATAGCTGAATTCGTTGACTGATGCCTAATTTGTCAACAGGTTGAATTCGAGAGATAGAGACTCGCAGGATTACTCAACCCGCTCCCGGTGCAAGAGTGGAAGTGGGACCATGTCACGATGGATTTCTTGTTTGGATTGCCTAGTACGCCTTCATGGTATGATGGAATTTGGGTAGTGATGACTAAAATTAGATAATGCAATATGCAATGCATGTTCTTAAGGTTATGCATTGAAACTCATGAGTCGGTGGTCATGCATTGGAATGAAACTATGCGTTAACGAATGTATGCAATGACCATGCGTTCTCGTCATAAGTTTTCTTGTGCTCACGCCAAGTATAACGTGAACGCAAGTTTCTTGGGTGATCCGAGGTCGAACTCAGGGACTTGTAACTAAATGCTATGCGGTAATGTGTTTGCGGCGGTTGAATAATAGAATGATGGAGGGTATAAGCTATAAACTACTCTTACTTCTAACTAACAGACAATGCAATGAGAAGTACGAATGAGAGGTAGAGACACGAAAACTATTGACGTGAAGTAAATGGATGGAAAGTAGATAAAATGTGAGGATATCTTCATCGCAACCCTTAAGATTGACCGCAAGGGCAACCTCAGCCAACGCAAGCTATGCGATCATGTTACACACACTTGTGCCTAAATCTAGGATGTACGCGATGTGTATGCGAAATGTCCAGAGGCCTTATTCCTAAGTCTCTATTCCTACTCATGTGCTCTCACACATAGACAAGATGACCGCATACCGCCACCGTATCCTACTTCTTGGACGCATGCAATATCCTCTCCGTAGGGTGCATATGCTGTGTAATAGCAAACGAAGCTTATTCCTAAATTCCCATTCTTGCTTATGGGTTTCAATCCGCTCTCTCGAGTCTTAGATTTGGATTTTAGACTACTCTTCCAAGTATGCCTAAATGATGAATAATGCGCTCATAAGACAACGTAACCGCATAAACTTGGCTGCCATAAGATTATTCCTATCTCTAGTGAATACTTGCTTACATTGCTTAATGCAACTAACCACTTACCCTCCCAGGCAGTTAGTTGTTGCTGACTTTACTCATAGACAAGCGTTGCATCCGCCTATAGACAGGCGTTGCTACAGCTTCACACTAAGCAAATAAGGTTTTCTCACACACTCGCACAACGCACACCTTCCGATGGTTTGCTACATGCTTCATATCTCTAATCTGCATGACTAAGTATGCGATACTCTAACAGTCTCACTAAGTGATGCAATGAATGTTAAAGGTGCTAAGTAAAGAAAGATGGAGATGGAATGGAAGGAAACATAGAAATGCATTAAACACACAATGTATTAATTTTTTAATCCAAAATGTAATACAATACAATATAAGAAAAGAAGAGAAAATGAAAGGACCAGCTGGAAGCAATGTCTTGCTTCCAATAGATGTGTGTCAAGGTTGCCGGTGGTGCCATGGAAGGTCGGTGGAGCTGACTCTCTCGAGATCTAACTCCGGCAAAGGCTTCGGTCGTCACTCAGAATGAATGAAGAAGATGAAGAAGTCTCAAGCTTTCTTCTAATGTGTTCGTTTGGATCACAAGGATCCACCCGAAGGTAGGAAACCTTGGGTGAAAACCTTGGATGAAATGAAATTCTGCTCATCGGCTTCTATTTATAGAGCATGGATCGCCGACAACATTTATGAACCTGCTCTGATTCTGACATTTGTGGCGCGTTGGTCCTTTTCTGAATTCTCTGCTGCTAATGGCATGGTAGGTGAAATCTCAACATCATCTTTTGATTTTCCCAAGAGATGCGTTGATGCTTCCATTCCACCAACCTTGCGTTCATCCCTCTACTATTGTTATCATCGTGTAGCCGCAATCATGTAATGACCGCATTCGCTTGAGTACTCAGATTTGAAAGGTAGAGGAAACTATGTCCCCAGTACATCAGACCTTAGAGATTATAGAAAGAGTGTGCCCGATAGCATATAAGTTACAGTTACCTCTGGAGCTAACACGTATTCACAACGTTTTCCATGTTTCGATGTTGAGGAAGTATGTACCTGATCCTATGCATGTACTGGTGGATCAACCGATTCAGCTCAGGGAAAATATGTCATATGATGAAGATCCAGTCCAGATCTTAGACAGGAAAGAACAGGTGCTCATGAACAAAACCATACCTTTAGTGAAGGTATTGTGGAACAACCATGGAGTTGAAAAGGCAACGTGGGAGTATGAGGAGCAAGTAAAGAAGAAGTATCCTCAACTCTTCCACTGACTTATACAAGTAAATTTCGAGGATAAAATTTCTTTTAGGGGTGGTAGGTTGTAAGACCCGCACCTTACTTTTCTCTTTTTAACTATGTTTACTGTTAAGTTAAGCAAAATGTTGGGTTAAGTATCTAAGTTAGATTTGATTTGTACATCCCGAAGTAAAAGATGAGTTTGAAGCTGGAGAAAATGGTTAAGTAAGGAAGCTTAGCTCTCGTTCACATCATCCTGGCTTGACAAGGGAAATTTTGGCTAAGTGTTGATCGTATTGAAGGATGCTTGAACATCAAGTAAGCGCCAGACGAGCATTGAGTAGATGCTGTCGAGCATCGAGTATAAGTGAGCGAGGAAGGAGGCGAGCGTCGAGTATAAGTGATCGAGAAGGGTCGAGCATCAAGTAGATGCTGCCGAGTGTCGAGTATATGTGAGCGAGGAAGGAGGCGAGTGTCGAGGATGAGCGAAGAAGGCTCGCATGTCTAGTTCGAGCATCGAGTAAGGGTGCGTGTCGAGCTAGCTCCTAGCATCGAGTTCCCCATCGAGTAGCGAGTCCTCCCATCGAGTATTTGACACAGTCTCTTGGAATTGTCTGTCGAGTAAGGAAATCTCCCCATTGAGTTTCCCCAGCGATAAATGAGTTGCTCGAAACATTCAGACTTAAATGCTCAGTTTTGACTTCTCTTTTAGTTATCTAGACAGATGGCTTATTCTCGGCCCTTGATCTCCATTAATGGGTGAGGTGGCTTAAGAAGATTCAGGTGAAGGGATGGACAGTAGTATAAAAAGAAAGAGAACTTCAAGGGCTCATCTTTTGACGTTTTTCTCGAGTAAACTAGGAAAACTTGGTACCATTGGAAAGCTTTTCGAGTCTAGTTGCTGAAATCAGGCCTTTGGAAGGGAGATCTCATTAGAAAAAAGGCCGAAGAAGGAAGGAAGAGTCGAAGGTTCATTTTAGGGCATTTTCGGGCACTCGATGAAGAAACATAGATCTAGACCGAACCACTTGGATTTTCGAGCTGAAACTTTAAGGTATTCTCGTAGACACCTTTCCAAGTAAGTTTGTGGAAGAAACCTTGGCAAGAAAAGGTCTATGGTTCGAGTTAGATATGTTGGGAAGTAACCCTAGAATCTTTACTCAAGTTTGCGGTTAGGGCTATCGGGAAAGATTCGAGGGCCCAAGTTAAACCACAAAGAGTTTCACACTGAAACTTTGAGGTAACATTGGTAACAAAATTTTGAACTTGTTTGGAGAAGGAACTTTCATGAAATGGGTTCTAGTTTTGAAGTTATTTATGTTAGAATTTGAATATGGAAAATGTTGGACGAATGGGCAACACAATGCCATGTATAAGCTTAGTTAAAAGAGTAGTCTCAAAAGGGAGACCAAGTAGCAACTACACTCTATCCTTTTATGTGTAGGAACTACGTCCATTAGAGTGGCCTACAAAGCTTATAAAGAACCAAGCCCAAGGATTTGTGAGTGACTAAATGTTTTCAAATATGTCTACAAGAGGGACATGCAGTTCAAATGAATTTCATGCTAATTGTTCATGGTTTTACAAGCAACTAAAGTTATATATGTATTTTAAATGACTTTTGTTAATCCTAGCGTATGTTAAGAATGTATGAAAAGAAGTGCAACTACATGTTATTAATTGTGAAGCATGCATGTGACTGATAATGATGCTAGAATTTCCCATGGATGTTAGGTTTCTAATGTACCGGGTACCTAAGATGTTGATGGTACTTAGTATACTCCAAGTGCATGTAGGTAGTTCTTTATGAGGGACCGAAGTATGGGTCTCCTGGCCACAACCTTCATTAAGGGACCGAAGTATAGATTTCACGGCCTTGAATGGACGTTGGGAGCTTGAGCTATGAATGCTCATTCTCAACTAAGATTTGCTAGCATGATTGATTATAACGCTATGATTAATGTATGAAATGAGGCAAGTTTCTTGAGGTTATTTTTCAGCATGTCATTTATTTTACATTAAAGCATATAAAAGGTTTGAGAAGAAATGTATTTCTATGTGTCACTCACTGGGCAACCAGCTCACAGTTTTCAAATGTTTTCCCTTTTCCAGGTAGTAGTCAGTTTCCTCGTGGTTGAATCCGCTGCAGCTTGCCACCTAAAGTTTGATGACCTTAGAAAGAAGCTTAGGTTAAACTTGTTTTGATGTACAGACATTTGGAAAGGAGTCGGGGACTTGTGGAACTCATTTTCTTTTGGGACACATGTTATTTTGGTCATCTTATTTTCATTGATCATATGTTTGTTTCTGGAACTGTATTTAAGACTTGCACTATTTAATTTCATGGATGTGTTTGTGCCAAGTCGTTGTATATTCAGGTTTAAGCATGTTCGTTTAAGTTAGGCAGTTGGCACCTAGGTCGGTAATTTCTGCCGTCATATCCTCTTCCAATTTTAGAGGGTAAACTGGGAAGAGGTATGACAGAGAGACTACAAGCTTGTGTATGGTTCTAAGGATCTGATTCTTACAGGATACATTGATTCTTATTTTCAAACTGATATGGATTCTAGAAAATTTACTTCAAGATCAAGATTCACTCTTAATGAAGAAGTTGTAGTATGGAGGAGTATAAGGCAAAATTGTATTGCTGACTTTACCATGGAAGCAGAGTATGTAGTTGCATCTGAAGCAACAAAAGAAGCAGTATGGCTAAGGAAGTTCTTGACTGATTTAGAAATAGTTCCAAAAATGCATCTACATATCACCCTCTATTGTGATAACAATGGAGCAGTTACAAATTCCAAAGAACCAAAGAGCCATAAGCAGGGGAAGCACATTGAGCGCAAATACCATATCAACAGGGATATAGTATGCTAAGGAGACGTGATCGTCACATAAATAGCTTCATAAGACAATCTAGCCGATCCATTTACAAAGGCCCTCACGGCTAAAGTATTCAAGGGTCACCTAGTTAGATTAGGACTACGAGATTCATAAATCTAGGGTAGGTGGGAGAATTCATGGGTATCTGATGCCCTAGTTTATTGTATTTATATTTATTCTCTCATACTCAACATTGTATATATTTATATATGTGTAAACCAACTAGAGTTTTAGTCCAAGTGGGAATTTGTTGGGTTGTATGTCCTAAAACTCGCAGTTTGTAATTTTTAAACTTATTCTATTTACAATAAAGTTGTCATTAAGGTTTATTCAATAAAGGTTTTATTGAACATGTAAATTGCACTTGTAATAGCCTAAATCAAATAAACTAACGAACCCCTGGCTATAGCATGAATACTTGAACTTTATGTAGAGACATAAAAGTGGATCATGTTTGAGTATATAACCAAAACGATCTATAAGTATAAAGATAAGGTTCGGTATCTTAGCCTGGTGACACTATGGATGCAAACCACTTTGTATTTGATACAAACGACATGATCCCAAAATCGTTCATGTAGAGACATGTGAGTGGGAGCATCCTATGCAAAAGATGTTTGCATAAAATCGGACCACAAAATAGTCATTTTTCTTTATAATGTCATTTACTATTAAAACTAACTATTTCAATTCGACGACCTAAGGTAACTCAATCTCAATCCTAAGCTAACTATGAACTCCTGTTTATTCGGGATTATCCTTTAATCTATATGGGTGGGAGTGGCTCAACATCTCCGCTCCATAAACCTCCCATTGTAGGAGTAAGCCCGGATAGATAGTTGGAGACATAGTCCTGCAAGATGGAATTCACTCCTACCCGATTTTAGGGTTAGTAGATAGGTTGTTCTTTTAAGTACTGACTTTTAGTTTTGAATAAGAGGCCCTACTCTCTCTATGAATCAGAGGGACTCGGTTTAGTGCTAGGACCACAAACCAATTGTTCATTGGTCTCCTACCCGATTTCAAGGTTAGCAAATAGGTTGTTCCCTTAAGTATTGTTCCCTTAAGTACTAACTCCTAGTCTTGAACAAGGGGCCTCACCCTCTCTATGACTGAGAGGGACTCGGTTTATTAGTAGAACCACAAACCAATTGTTCATTGGTGGATTAGTGGAGACTTAAGGAGCAAGATGTATTATATGGGTAAAACGGTAATTTTAACCTAACTATAAATACGAACAACTTGTGAAGGATCGATTTACTGATCATGGTTAAATCAAGTAGACAGAAATATATCTACTGTGAGGAAAGTGTAGCTACTGGGCTTTAGTAGAGTGTCCCAATAGTTAACAAATGTTGGTTGATTTGGCTAAAAGAGTTTAGTCAATTAATCTCAAATCATTGGAGCTCATGATCTATAGGTCCATTAGATCCCCTACTAGCTTATAAACGGACTAAACCTTAGAATAGTGTGATGGGAGAATTTGAAACGTTCAAATTTGAATTAAGGGAATTATTAATTTCATATGATATAATTAAACAATTAATTATCGAATTGAACAAAATTGACGAGTTGAAAAATATATAAATATGATTTTAATATTATATACATGAATAGGGATTCATGTTAAGAATTGATGTTTAATAAATTTAATATTTGATATTAAATTAAGTTAATTAATTAAAATTGTTTAATTAATTATTAAAATTAATTTATTTTAGAATTAATTAATTAAATTTAAAATATTAATTATTGAATTAATATTTAATAAAATGAAATTTCATTTTAAATTTGAAAATTGGGTTTTTCAAATTAAATTTGATTTGTATTGAAAAAATCAAATTAAAATAGAATTTAGGGGTTCAGGGGGTTTTTTCCCACTTCACACACTAACTAAAACACCTAAACATCCACTGAATGTTTGAAAAATTGGTGTCAATCTCTTGTGTAATTAGATTGCATGTTGAAGGAAGACAAAACCAGTCTTCATCTGCTGAGATTGATGGCATGCAATTTGAGATTTTTGAAGAAGAATGAGTTTTTATTCATGAGTGACACCAAAAACAAAATAATCCTCCAATCTCCCTTCAAATTCCCTCTCATTTCGGATACCAGTGAAGATTGGAGCTAATTTGGAGTTCTTCAAAAGTATTCACTCAAACCTTAAATTTGTAGAATATTAAGGACTTGCATGTTTGTAATCTAAAAATAATATAGTTAAAATGTTTAAGATCTTAATTGCTTTCACATGTTGAATGTCAACATCAACACATAAAATATTGTATTTATTTAGAAATTTAATAAATCTTAAATATGCAAAATAACGTTAAATTTATTAATTATAATAAAGAGGGAAAAACCGACATACCTTTAGGATCTACCTTTAGCGAGAAAAATGATAGAAGTACGTGTTCATAACGTGTTATGAATTTGAAGAGCACAACGACGGACATAGAGAAAATATAATATAATAATAATATATAATAAAATAAATAAATATAATAAATATATAAATATGTAAAATAAATAAATAACAAAAAGTAAATAAAATAACAAAGAATGGATTTCTCCACTTTCTCCAATCTTTTTGGATATAATATGTGTCTTTCAAAACCCACCAAATGCCACTATTTATAGGCAATTTGGCAAGTAGGAAGGTGGATTACATGAACACTAATAGTGGGTAATTGTGAGACAAATGGACAACACATGGGTTAATGGATAAGTGACATATGACCAATAGACACTAATAATGGACATCTACACTACACCTAATTTAACATATTTATAATACTCTCCACTCAATAGTTATTGACATTTTTTAAATGATAAGAGAAAAAAAAATAAACTTGACATTCTCAAGTAGTGCAAATGTTAAGAACAAGTTAACACCTATGCACTGTATATATTTAGGCAGACTATTTTTTGTCATTTTTTGGATGTTAAGTTAGTTTTTGATGGGTCTTTGTGTCATTATATTCTTCTGCGGAAGGTACAAGAGGATAGGGAAGACGTTATTAGCTTTAAGTTGCTAGAAAGAATGTTTCTTTTGGCCGGGAGAAGTTTGATATTGTGACAGGTTTGAGATATAGTCTCAGGCGTGTAGTTGATTTTGATCATGATAGAACTCTTAGGCTTAGGAAGTTGTACTTGGGAGATAGGTCCAACATGAATGACATTGAGTTGGACAAGGATTCCCCGAATTATGAGTTTGAGAATGTTGAAGATGCAGTGAAGATAGCTATTTTTTATTTTATCAAGTTGGCCATGATGAAAAGGGAACGAAGGCAACCTATGGACTGAATATCTAATTTTCCCTTGGTTTTTTAACGTTGTCATTAAGTTAGTACTTGAACTTTATTTTTGTTATTAAGTTATATTTTGGACTCAAATGGATCTTCGATGTTTTTTTTTATTATTTATACCCATTGAATGTGGGGTAGATGTGTGAATTATTTTCCCATCTATATGTCATGTTCTCAAATTTTTTGGAAGTTAGTTTATTGTTGAGCATCATATCAATTTGTCATATTCGAAAGTTTTCTTTATGTTTTGTTTTATCATAATGTTGCAGATATGTTATTTTTATTGTTGGTCATCATTTTGTAAATGTCTTATATATTAGTGTATTTGTAATATTCTTAAATTTATAAAACATTTTATGCCATGAAGTGTATGTGTATTCACATGTTATAATATGTAATATACCAAAGATTAGTCTTGATCATTTCGTAGTTGGAATGGAAATAATATATGGAATGTTCCATCCTTGAAATTTTCTGACTTTCAAATATATGAAATCTATATGAAATGTACTGTCATAGTAGGCATTTAATTTCATGCATATCATATGTATCTAAAGGTGTTGTACATTTAAGTGTTCTAAGATGTACAATTATGAACCTATCTGATATATCATATATATCTAAACAAAGAGTAATGTTGGTTTAATGTCATACTTGTAACTAATGACAAAATCCAAAGTTTTAAGTTGATATTGAGTATTAAAATTTTGTATCAAACAATTAAAAGCAATCAAACATCCCATACTGACCTACACAAAATTGTTATGTTGGTTGAAACCCCTAAAACATCAAAAAAGGCAATTACAATCCATAAATTAGTGTATTTGTAATATACTTAGATTTATTAAACATTTTATGCCATTACTTTAGGTGTTTGAAGTATATGTATATTCACATGTAATAATATATGTAGTATACCAAAGATTATTTTTTTATTATTTCGTAGTTGGAATGGGAAGTATATATGGAATGTTCTATCGTTGAAATTTTCTGACTTCCAAGTATATGAAGTCTATAATGGATTTTGTTGTCAACTGAATTTGTTATGGAATTGGCTCTATTGATATATATTTATATTCTTTCATTGTTTGTACATCATGGAACCTGGTTCTTGTTAGAGTTAGAAAACACGCAGCGGAAGTAAAACGGATCATTAAGCATTCTAATTCATTAATTTTAGTTTTAAATTAAGCATGCTCATAAACTAATAAGAGGGTTTCATGACATACCTTTGAAGAACCACTTAAATCTCGATTCCAGCTGTAAATCTCCTCCAAATCTACTTGTGAACCACCTCAAGGCCTTTCCTATATCCTCTTGGTGCCTTAGATTGAGTTGTGGGACTTAAAATAAACTTGAATTGAGGAAAAAATGGAGAAGAGATTCTGGTTTTTCAGTTGAAAACTCTTCTTCAACCTTTGAAGTTTTTCAGCTTAAAACTTTCAGTTGCATGCCCGATTTCCACTTCAATCTTCTTTATTTATTACATGACTATCATGCAAACAACATTGTTGCATGAATTACACCTCATGCTTGAAGATTGACTGAAAACCATAGTAGAGAATGTGTGAGCAAGTTGAATAGAAAGAGGAGAAATCTCACTTTTGGGGATTTTTCATTTTCTATCTTTTTCAATTTTGAATTTGTAATTGATTTCCAAAATCAATTTTTCAAAAATGGAATCTTTATTAATTTTACAAAATTAATTCAATAATTAATTTTCTAATAAAATTAATAATAAATAATTAATTAAACAATTTAATTAATTCTAAATAATTCAATAATAAATTTTAAATTAATTTAACACTTATTCTACCATCATGAATCTTTATTCATGAATTTAATATTTAATTCATATTTTAATATTAATTGATTCTCTAATTTCGTTTAGTTCCAAAATTAAATGCGTAATTATATCATAAGTAATTACAAAGTCTCTTAATTCTAATTTGAATGGTTCAAATTAACTTATCGCACTACTTTAAAGCTAATCCATTTGTGAGCTAGTAGGAGGATCTCGTGGACTTACAAATCATGGACTCCAACGATCCGAGATTAATTGGTTAAACTTTTTACATCGAATTAACCCCAACTACTAGGTCACTCCACTAAATTCCATAGTTGCACTCCTCTCACTGTAGATATATTGTGTCCATTCGATATAACCATAATTAGTAAGTTAACCCTTCACAGGTTATTCGTAATAACGACTAGGTCAAATGACTGTTTTACCCCCGAGATTACCTTTTATTCCTTAAGTCCCACTAATCCTCTAATGAACAATTGGTTTGTGATTTGATTTGATCTGAGTCCCTCTCAGGCCAATGAGAAGATGGGGCCCTTACTTAAGACCTGGAGTCTGCACTTAGGGGAACAACCTCTCTACTATCCCTGAAAGTGGGTAGGAGTGAATTCCATATTGCACCCTATGTTCCTAGCTATCTACTCGGTCTTACCCATGAAATGGAGGTTTATTGAGCCGGCGCTGTTGAGTCAACCCTCACCTATGCAAATCTAAGAATAATCCCAAATAAATAGGAGTTCATAGTTAGCTTAGGATTAAGGTCAAGTTACCTAGGTCATCACTTTGAAATAGTCAGTCTTAAACAGTAAACAACATTATAAAGTAAGAGTGACTTATTTTGTGGTCCAATCTTGTACAAACTCATTGCACAAGAGGCCCCACTCTTCATATCATATCATGACATATACGAATCAGGATCAATTCGTCTGTAGCACTTTACAACTCCTTGTAACAACTACAAAATGGGCCACATCCAATAGTGTTACCAGAATAAGGCACCCAACCTTATTCATATATATAGATCATTTTGACTATTTACTCAAACCTGACCCACTTTCATGTCTCTACATAAAGTTCAAGTATTCGTGTAATAATCATGGATCTTTTAGTTTATTGGATTTATTTCTAAAACGAAATAAGCAATTCATATATTCAATAACAACTTATTGAATTTTCATAATAAGTTTTAAAACCACGAGTTTTAGGACATAAAACCCAATAGTTCTTTTAATCTTGTGCAACTATATCAACAAAATATCCATCATTCACAATCGATATAGGATAGTTCCTTTATTGTAGTTTTAGGCTATCGGAGAATGAGGCATTGACAGAACATGCTATCCTGTTTGGGCATCAACAAAACATACAATCATGTTTGATCCACGTATTATGCCTTATGTACAACAGGCTGGTTTTATTGGGGTTGCACATAATAGATTTATCCAATTAGATTGGCACCTCATTACTACTTTGGTAGATCGTTGGAGACAGAAACCCACACATTTCACATGCCTTGTGGGGAATGCACAATTGCGTTGCAGGATGTTGTAGTTCAATTTGGATAACTAGTGGATGGAGAACCTGTTATAGGTTCATCATAATATGATTGGAAAATTATTTGTAACGGTCTTTTGGACATTTAACCAGATGATTTGAAAGGCTCAAGATTGAGTATCCCGTGGTTATCATCCCAATTTTCAGAGTTGTCTCTTGATGCCAACGACATCAACCTACAGAGATATGCACGAGCATACATTATGCAGCTTATTGGAGGATTTTTGTTCGCTGACAAGTCGAACATTTTAGTACGTCTTATGCTTCTTCCACTGTTGGCTAATTTCGAGCATCCTAGTACATACTCGTGGGTCGGTGTTTTTCTTACATGCCTTTATAGAGAACTATGTCGGGCTGCTAATGCACATGCTTTGGAAATAAGGGGGGCCACTGATATTACTACAAGTATGGGCTTATGAAAAAATTAACATTGTAGCACCACAGGTCCAGTTACAGGTCCCAAATCATCATCCACTTAGGGTCAAGTATTATTTTATTTATATATTTGTTCCATTACCATTTTATATATAAATTAATTGTATTTTTAAAAAAATTTAGATGGAGTGGTGTATTAACTGCTTTTAGACAGTCAGCAAATATGTTACTAATATATTGACAAATATTTAACCAAATGCACAATCAAGTAATAAATTAGTATACAAGTGAATATTACATACTTTTTGGGTGTCTAATTATTCCTTCTTTTTTTTTTCAAATTAATTGGCAATCATACACGCTAATTATTCATTTTTTTTCTAAATTAATTGGCAGTCATACACGCACGATATTTAGTCATTAGTGTCTGATTATTGTCGTGATGGTTAAGACATTTGGTTGATCGTTAACCCTCTTATATGCCTCCATATAATAGGGTGACATCAACCAGATCATGTGTTGAGACCATTTAGTTTGCGACAAATGGTATCGTCGTTGTGTTATACTCCCAACACAATGTTAGACTGATTGAGAGGTAAGCACGACCACAACTGGCATCAAAGTCATGTAGAATATATATCATACTGACGTACATGTCATAATCGTTGTGCACAAAGAGAAATAATAAATGGACAAGTTGTATCAAATGTTTAGTTTTCCTAGTATGATTCAATCACGAAACGATTTATCACATCTGACGACACTTACCACTATTACATGATAAGAGTTTTATTATCTTATGTTTTTCAAATGTATGATATGAACATTCTTTAGTATTAACTTTTTTCATCATATAGAATAATTTTGTACAAGATGTCTAGTAGTATTCAGTACAACACAGTTTACCAGAGTTAGTTAAATATGTGACCAAACCTTGGTAAATGTAGAAAATATTATGCAGCGGACAAGACGACTCAATGTTGCTGACACTGATCGAAGACGTATTCGTCGTTGACGACGACAACAAGGCGAAGCTAATCTAGAGACACACGAAGACAACCACCATATGGAAAACTAAGTAACTTGTAATTCAAACTTTTGATTTCATGTAAACTTCTATCTTTAAATAAAAGAACTAATGAAATTACATTTTATCTTGAGACACTAAATTTAGTAAATGAGTATGATATAAAAGAACAAGAACAAAACAAGAAAAAAAATTTACTTAAAAAAAAAAAAAAAAAAAAAAAAAAAAAAAAATCGTGGATGTTCACGAATTTGATCCTCATTTTGACCAAGTCCAATCCATATGGCTAACATGATAGCCATCTAGCATCCACAGGGTGATGATCAGACAACTGTAATCATGTACTGGTTATACAAATTTGTCACTCCACAAAATTATCCTATTTTTATCAATACTTCTCTTTGACCCTATTTTTTAGGTATCTTTTCTATATACCTTATTTTTGCCATTACTTTTAAAAATTACATTATTTGATCTTTGCCCTTTTCCAATCGTCTCTAATCTGTAATATAACCAGCCACAAGAAAAAAAAAAAGGTGAAACCCCGGTTAGTCACGCTTGCATTTGCGGACGCAGCTCCTGCATGACAATGTGGCCACATAAGCAATTCCCAACAAAGCGAGAAGAAGTACTGCAATATTGAAGTAAACAAATCATCACTACTGGTGTCTGGCAATTGATTAGCATAGAATTTCAATTCATAAATGCACATTTCGTAACTTACAAGTCAAGGTACTATAAAAAAAAATTGCCAGGCGATATCGGACTATCCATCCCAAATGAACTTCCAGAAGACAATGCCTCTCATACTCTCCCGTATTATTACTGGACAAATACTCACTGTTTCCTGGACGCAACAAACTCAATGGGATGTTTAAACCTACCACTGCAAGTCCATTTGTATCCCGCACTTCCATTTTGATTCTTACTGGAGTTGCACCCCAATCAATTTCAACGACTCCAAAATTTGGTTGGCCTAAAAGGAACCAAGAATTTGTACACAAAGGGGAGGTGAAACAGTGAAGAGCATCTAAAATCTAAACATTGCGAGTGACATGTGCATACCGAACGTGCAGGACTTGTATCTGCATTTGCTTTTCATAACTCTCATTGTAGATGGCGTCAATGATGCAAGAAACCTCACTAAAAATTGTAATGGTTGCGGAACCACCCTTTCAACTGCTTGGGTAAGACCACTTGAGGTTATGTCAAATAGTGGATATTCAACGGCGCAATCATAGCGTGAAATTTCGCCAAAATGAACATCTCCACTTATAAAGAAAACTCCTTGTCTCTTAATCCATAAAAAGACAGAAAGAAGGAAAAGACATAATGCATAGTAGAACAAAATAGATCATAGAGTATTCATCTTGACAATAAATTATCTACATGATAAGACCTATATCACAAGCACAAGGACTAGAGCAGCCTACTTCATATAATACGAGTTTCTTTAACACTCAAATATTGTAGTGTCAAGCACGTTGTCCCATGAGACTAGTCGAGATGCGCGTAAACTAGCTCGGATACTCACAGATACTCAAAAAAATGGTAACAATTTAATCCGGGTAACTAAAAGTTTGTAATAATTTAACCTTTGCCAGAGAAAATGTTACTAAAAGTTAGTGGTGTTTCTTATGTATTTAAATAGATAAATCGGTTGAAGACTAAATGTGTTTATAAACTACATAGACTAAATCATTGTGTAATAAAAAATGAAATTGATACTTAATTTTATTTAGATTTTCTTACGTTAGGGACTAAATTGTTAGAAATTTAAACTACTAAATTATTACAAACAAAAGTTTAGGGACAAAATTCTTCCAAAGAGTTTTAAATTATAAATTATGGAGATTTCTCTCATTCTTTTTTTCCTTTTGGTTGCAGTTTGTTATTTAAAGAGTAGAGGTGCTTGAATAAAAAATGGGAGCGCAAGTGTGAATTAGAGATTTTTACCTTGCTATCTGCAATCAACTTGAAAAGGAGATCTCTCTCCTTGGGGAAACGTCCCCAAGACTCCAAATAGAACAACGGCCTGGTGTTTGCTGAAAGATTTGATATAACCTGAATTGTAGAATAACTGTGACATGTACTCAAAAATAAAGCTGACAACTGCTATGTTACGCAAGACAAGATGTCTTATGATAAGATTTATCGCTGAACAAGTGTAAGAACAGATCCACAGAAAAAGTGCACAGGCTAGAAGTTTATAAACAGAGTATGCTTGAGACACCTGAATGGATGACCCAATTATTGTAACTGCCGACTCTGGACCCTTAAGCTCCTTCTCCAGCCACGTCCATTGAGCAGTACCCAAAATAGTTCCATCACTAAACAGCGGATCACGGTGATATCTAGTATCTAATAGGATAACCTATAAAACTTCAAGTCACAAACATATTTGCTGAAGGCTAAATATATAATGTGATCAAAATACAACCATCATTAAAACCAAATTATGAAGATGAGAATCATCGAAAGATCTCTAAATTGTACCTTAATTTTTTTACCTATAGGGCCTAACATATATGATGCATACACACCATGCTGCTTGCGCCTAGAATGGTAAAAGTTCGGTTAATAATTTAACAGAAAAAATCTACTAAGAGGTAAATTAACAATCCAAGTACGACAGTGCTATAAAATTTAATTTATCTTCTCATTACTGTTTCTCTTACTTCACTCCCTTGTGGAATTTCGTATCTTGTTCAAGAAAATAGTAATAATTTATCACAACAAAATGCCAAGGTGTAGGGCTGACCCAACAATAAAGTACAATATCTTTCCAATTTAATATATTATTCATTATCTATTAATCTTGTACCATTCCTTTCTCCTTTCTATTTTACTATTACACCCATCCTCTTCCACTCCCACTCTATCTCCCTCCCCTCCACACACACACACAGTAGAATGGGTAATTATGCTTAGCAAACTGACAAATAATGTCCTCGGATGGACCAAAAATGTCAAAAGGGTCATGCTGAATCATTTGAAGTTATCTATCTCTTTTCCTTTCTTTTTTAACCAGATATAAAACTGTTCATTAAGGAAATGAGAAGAGACTAATGCTCAAAGATACAAACTTCAAGACAAGTAAACAAAAATAAACAACAAAAAAAAGGAAAGCAGCAACCAAACTAACAAGTATCCCAAGAACAAGACCAAAAACCAAGAAACCAGAAACCCAACTGCAGGATACAAAGTACAAATATGAACAAACAAGTTAACAATGTGAAATAAAACATTCCAGCTTCTACAAATATCTTAAACGAAAAAAACATCAAAAAGCTTTGAAAGAGAACACCAATAAAAAGAGCCAAAGTCTGTTTAAAATCAACCAGATAAGTCACCCCATTATTCTGCCAAATTCTCTTCTTTGATTAAAAAATGTGGTTTGTTGATGAAATCAATTGCAAATCACTTATCATTAGTTGAAGTCTAGTTGATTAAATCAATTCCAAATCACTCATCATTAGTTAAAGTTTAGTTGGGCGGCTTTGTCTAGCAATGGAATTTTTTTTTTTCTTTTTGGAGTTCCCATGATCTTGAGACTAAGACTAAACGTGTTTTTTTAAAGAAGTTTTGATTTCTTTAGCAATTTTCAAGCTTCGAAGTGGCAGCTGGATAGCTTTTTCAGGTTTGGTTTGTGGTTTAACTCCGAAAACAGAAGTCTTGGGGTCCTCGTTTACTCGGGATATCTATCTCCCATATTGGTTCAGCCTTTGACCACTGGGATATAGTTCATGTTCTTGGAATATCTCGGTTTGCAAGCTATTTTAGGTCAAAGATATGCTGAATTTTCACTGGCTCTAGGGTTGTTCCAAAATTTCATATAAAAAGGGAACCAGCATGGCGGATGAAGTGCAACTATCCACCTTTATCAGCCAACTTCCCTCTTTCCATCTTTCTTTTCAGAGTTTACCACTCTTCATATTAAGGGTTCAATACTTTTCTCCTTCTAGAGGAGGTTTAAGGAACTCTAATGGTTCGATCTTTGTTCCAAGGAAATATCCATCAACCTTCTGACCTCTGAGGATGGCTAAGACCATTCCTCTCCATCGGAGACAGTTTTTCTGATCGAGCTTCACTGTCAGAATAGTGCTCAAGGGATGACCAATGGAGTAGCTAAATTATATTAGCTCACGGACAGTGGTGGTTGGGTTATTTGAAGGGTTGTTTGGGGCAACAATAGAGCTTGTGGTGCCTTCATCAGCCTCGAAGTGTATGTTGCTATAAATCTATAATCTTAAAATTGAGCAAATTTCAATCTATATCATACTAGAATATGATGAATCAGAAAACAGAAAACTCTGCCAAAATTTTTATGAACTTTTTTAAAGCGTCGGATTGCTAATCCGTTGTACGATTTTTTTGTACCGAGGGTTCGAATCCCTCTCTTCTCTAATAATTTTGCAAAGAAAATTTTTGCTAGCCGCTTATTTTCTAAACAACTGTTTTAAGAAGTTGACAATGGGTTCCTTAGTTTAGTTCGAATTTATTGTCAGCATGCCATCAACTCCAAGGAGTTCTACAGAATATGAAGGGTCAATGAAGATGGTCGATCACATGGTTGTGATGAAACAAGCTTTGGATCATCTCAAATTAGTTGGTAATCCTATTTTGCTTGATGATTTAGTTTCTTGTGTCCTTGCCGGTCTTAATGCTATGCAAAATATATCCTGATAGTCTGCACGATTGAAGGGAAGATAATTAGCACCTGGCAAGAGTTAGTGTCTATTCTAATAACCTTTGAAACAATTAAGCCCAAGCAATGTGATTAGAGAGATTGTTGAACTATCAGCAAATTTGGCGTACAACAAGCAACAACAGCGCTTCCCAGGCAATCAGTCCTCTAACCATAACAAGTTAATGGTCAAGGATCTGAAAACTCCCCAAACAACTCACCTAGAGGTAATGACAAAGGTCATGGTCAAGGACGATTTGTAAATCAAAGGGGTAACAACTCAAAACCCGCTTGCCAATTTGTTTTTAAAGATAACACCACTCATATGCAAAACATTGAGCATTTGTCAAAGAGGGTGAGCACATATGTAAAGTAGAATATGGCACAGCAATAAGAGTGTTGATATTTCCTTTATTTTCATTTTTATTTTTATTTTTATTTTTATTTTTTTGCTAATATCTCCATTGTATCTATTGTGTTATATTTGCTTGCTGTATTTTTATTTTTATTTTTTCCTTATTTGTAATGAGGTGTTTCTTCTATTTAAGAAACCCTTTCCTCCTAAGAGAAATAAGAAAGAAAATACACTTTCTTTGGTATGGTATCAGAGCAGCCCATTGTTTGAAATGAAACCCTAAAAACTCTTCTTTTTTTTTTTTAACCCTAGAAACCTTATCCCCTGTCGCCGCCGCCTGTGCATCATCACTGCCAATCATTCCATCTCCAGTTCAATTGAAAGTTTTGCATTGGTAATTGAAAATACTGCAACGAAGGCTTCTGATTCGAAGCCAAGGGAGCGTAATTCCCATACCTCTACTGCCATTGTTGTTGACTCCAACTCATTCAATAAAGAGTAAATTGATCAAATTCTGAAGCTGCTAAAGACTAATTCTTCATCTAGTAATCCTAGTATTTCCTTGGCACAATTAGGTAATTATCCTCAAGTTTTTTCTTGCCTTAATTTTTCTCTGTGGATAATAGATTCTAGAGCTTCTGACCATATGACTAGTTCCTCGTGTTTATTTGAATCTTAATCTTCTGTATTTTAATGAAAAAATTCATATTGCCGATGGTAGCTTCACATCTATTGCAGGAAAATGAACTATACACTTAACCCCCAAACTTACTTTACATATTGTCCTTCATGTTCCCAAATTAGCATGTAATTTGTTATATGTTAGTAAAATCTCTAAGGAAGCTAACTGTCGTATTACCTTCTTTGACTCCCATTGTATCTTTCAAGATTAGGAGTCGGGGGAGGCGATTGGACATGCTATGGTGATTAATAGTCTCTAT
Organism: Benincasa hispida; assembly: GCF_009727055.1. Lineage (NCBI taxonomy): Eukaryota > Viridiplantae > Streptophyta > Magnoliopsida > Cucurbitales > Cucurbitaceae > Benincasa > Benincasa hispida. The sequence goes on along the minus strand of NC_052357.1, from coordinate 74,256,253 downwards.
TACTTTGATGAAGTTTCAGCTAGTCATAAAAAGGTTTAGGGCTTGAGTAGTGTATGTTCCCCTTCTGTTAAAGAAACTATAATGCTTTGACATCATAGATTAGAGCATCCAAATTTCTTCTACTTAAAGTATCTATTTCCAAATTTATTTAAAGAATTAGATTGTTCAGTTTTTCAATGTGAAAGTTGCATTTTTGCCCAACATCATCGATCCACTTATTTGTCTAAATCTTACAAGGCTTCATCACCTTTTTCCTTAATTCATACTGATGTTTGGGGGTCCGTCTAAAGTTCTAACTCATAGTGGTAAGTGTTGGTTCGTTACCTTTATAGATGATCACACTCTTTTAACTTGGTTTTATTTGTTGACAAAAAAGTCCAAGGTAAAAGAGGTTTTTGTTCAATTTTACAATATGATTGAGACTCGATTTCAAACTAAAATTTGCATTCTTCATTGTGATAATGACATTGAATAGTTTAACAAACAATTAATCAATTTTTTGCAAGATAAGGGTATGTTTCATCAAGCTACGTGTCGCAACACTCCTTGGCAAAATGGTATTACTGAGCGAAAAAATAGACATTTACTTGAAGTTGCTCATGTCCTTATGTTTTCTATGCATGTACCAAAATATTTGTGGGGTGATACAATCCTTACAGCAGCATAGCACTACCTGATCAATTGAATGTCGTCTAAGATTTTGAATTCTAAAACTCCTCTAAATCACTTCGAAGAGTTTTTTTTTCCCTAATGTTCGGCTGTTTTCTGATTTACCACTAAAATTATTTGGATTTACTGCTTATGTTCATGCTTCTACCCTTTCTCGAACTAAACTTGATCCTCCAGCTGTTAAATGCATTTTTGTAGGTTATATCTCTCATCAGAAAGCTTACAAATGTTTTGATCCTTCGACCAACAAGTATTTTGGAAGTATGGACATGTCTTTTTTGGAAATCAACCCTTTTTCAACCCAAATCCTCTTCAAAAGGAGACATTTAACCTTGAAGATAATTTTTGGGACGCTTCACCTCTCCCAAACATCATTGGTTCTGAAATTATGAGTTCTAGTCCTTCGATGCCAAGTATGGAACGTTCTTCTTCAGGGGGAGAAACACTACAAACTAACTCAACAAGTCAAAATCCTGAACTTCAAGCTTATACTAGAAGAAATTGACTCAAAGGGATCGAGATCAAACAATTGACTTATCACAGGACCAATCTAATGCTCCAATGAGTGATTTTGAAGATCTAAGCATTAGATGCTACTCCTATTCCTCTTAATTCTTCATCTCCTCATAATCCTTTACATGACGTCTCTAATCTTGATATTCCAATTGCCATAGGAAAGGTACCCGTAAATATACCAAATATCCCATTGCAAACTATCTTTCTTATCATAGATTGTTTGACTGCCATAAAGTCTTCATATCCAAAATAAATAACCTATTTGTTCCAAGGAATATACAGGTGGCCCTAAATGATTTAAATCGGAAATTAGCAGTAATGGAAGAGATGAATGCGCTTAACAAAATTGCACATAGGACATAGTTGAACTACCAAAAGTAAAGAAAACAGTAGGATGCAAACGGGTGTTCACTGTAAAATGAAAAGCTTATGGTAGTATTGAAAGGTACAAGGCTAGATTAGTTACCAAGGGGTTCACTCAGACCTATGGAATTGATTATCAAGAAACATTTTCTCCAGTTGCTAAAATTAACTCTATTAGAATTTTGTTGTTTATTGCAGTTAAGTTTGATTGGTCTCTTTATCAACTTAATGTTAAGAATGTCTTTCTCAATGGGGATCTTGAAGAAGAGGTGTTTATGGACTTGCCACCTGGTTTTGAAGTGAATCTAGGGGTTAACAAATTGTGCAAGTTAAAGAAATCATTATACGGCCTTAAACAGCCTCCTAAAACATGGTTTGAACGTTTTGGAAAGGCAGTCAAAAGCTATGGATTCAGTCAAAGTCAAGCCGACCATACTATATTCTATAAATATACTAGAAATGACAAGGTTGTTATTTTGATAGTGTATGTTGATGATATCATACTTACCAGTAATGATGAGACAGGACTTAATATCTTGAAGAAAAAACTAGCCAATGATTTCCAAATCAAGGACTTGGGAACCTTAAAGTATTCCTAGGCATGGAGTTTGCCAGGTCCAAAAGTGGCATTCTGGTCAACCAAAGGAAGCATATTCATGATCTACTGAACGAGACAGGTTTACTTGGTGCAAGGTAGCAGAAACTCCCATTGAGCAAAATTTTAAATTGGTTGTTGCAATTGAAAAAGAGGTAAAAGAAAAAGAAAAGTACCAGAGACTTGTGGAGAGACTCATATACCTCTCTCACACATGCCTTGACATTGCTTTTGCAATCAGTATAGTAAGCTAGTTCATGCATGCTCCGGTCCCAGTCCACTTTGAAGCAGTTTATAGAATCTTAATATATTTGAAAGATACTCCAAATCATACTATGTTCTATAAACATACTGTAAATGGCGAGCTTGTTGTTTTGATAGTGTATGTTGATGATATCATACTTATAGGTAATAATGAGATGGGACTGAACATCTTGAAGAAAAAACTAGCTAATGATTTCCAAATCAAGGACTTGGGAACCTTAAAGTATTTCCTAGGCATGGAGTTTGCCGGGTCCAAAAGTGGCATTCTTGTCAACCAAAGGAAGTATATTCTTGAGACAGGTTTTACTTGGTTGCAAGGTAGCAGAAACTCCCATTTAACAAAATTTTTTGGAGCTCTGAGACAATGTAAAACTTTTAGGTTCGAGAGAATCAGAATCAGAATACTTTATTCCATTCACTTATATACATGTGTACAAGAATGACCAAAGAAGGAACGCATAGAAAAGGCCATAAAAGAAAAATATAACAAAGATATTTACAATAATAAAAAAAATCCCTAATATTAGAACAATGACAAGTGTAAATGCTCTCCCTTTAGCAGCAAATTCTATGTTTCACTCTCAAAGCAAGCACATTGAATTTGATATTTGTTTTGTGCACGATAAAGTTCTTGCCAAGAAAGTTTATGTTTGGCATGTACCTTATGGCTTGACTAAACCATTATCAGAATCTCACTTCCCTAATTTCAAACAAACTCAGGGATTTTTTTTTATTTTGTTGGCATTCTTTGTATACATGTCTCATTTGTATAGGAAATATCTTACTACTTATGTGACCCCTTAGTAGCTGGCTTTGTTTGGGATTCTTTTCTTTAGACATTTAGTGTCATGGTTGCTCGGCACAAAGACATTGGTGCCACGATTGAGGAGTCCCTTTTCAACCCACCCCTTGGGGAGAAGGGTCACTTTCTTTTTAGCTTGCGGGAGTGCGCTATTTTGTAGGTTTTGTCGGGTGACCAGAATAGTAAGGTATTTAGATGTATGGAGAGGGTTCCCAGTGAGATGTGGTCTCTTGTTCATTGTCATGTTTCTTTGTGGGTTTCAATTTCAAAGCGTGTTTTTTAACTATTCTACCGGTGTTATTTTGCATAGTTGGAGTTCCTTTTTATAGAGGGTGTTCCTTCCTTTTGTGGGTTGGTTTTTTTGTATGCCCCTTGTATTCTTTTATTTTTCTTCTCAATGAAAGTGGTTATTCTCATTGAAAAAAAAATGTGGCCCCTCAGTAATTGGAAATAATCACTAAATACTGATCTCATTCTCTACACTTGATAATTTTTCTATCTTTGTGAAATTCTCTCTTTAAGAAATTTATGCCTGCCAACACCAGAGGTCGAGGGAAGTTGGTGAAATGGTAATAGGAGACCCAACAAGGCAAATGGATTCACAAGTAAAGTTCTAGAAAACCCAATATAAATCTACTATACAACTTCCTAAACAATTTTAGATATATATATCTATATATATTCACATACATACATATACATAAGGGAGAAAGAACCAAAAGTGGTCTAGTTCATTCTAGCATAGCCAATCACCGACGTTGAAGCATGATAACTCATGAGCATATGCTTCACAGCTCAAATTCAATTCAAGTGGTGAAAGTCAAATGCTTTCCGTAACAATTTTGCTATTTCAGATGGAGATAGCGAGAGAAGAGGAGGCATGTACATGAATGAAGAATAAGATGATATGACGTAGAAATAGTAGATGTACTACACAATGCATACATACAGAATAATGTTATGCATAATGCTAACAAAAAATTTTAATATCAACGCCAATTTTCTAATATCAGTTAACGGAAGTACTATGGAGTAATCAAATACACGGAATAAATTGCAAGATTAAAATGGAGAAATAATAATAAGATAAACCAAAGAAACACAAGCATTAGGTCAGAAAATAATATGTAGAAGTAGAAAATGAACTCCCACCTTGGACTATCAAGAGGTTCATCTAAAAAATCAAGGAGAAGCTTCTGATTAGTGACCTTCTCGGTAAATTCCTTTCCAGCATTGTTTAATCCATAATCATGGTCATCCCAGACACCGATTACCTAAAACAGCACAATGACTGACTAAAAAACAAAGGCACCCACCTTTAACCGTTAAAATTTTAGTCATTTTAAAATCAAATAATGTACTAGACTTTTCGATGAATTTAACAGATCGGGCACCTTGGTCTTCTGTCTAAGCCGAGAATAACCCGGAACTGTCTTGCCCTTCTTGTATTTGAGCATCATTTCCTGCTTAGACGAAGGAACGAAACGTGGAACATTTTTCCATGGTCCCACCGTCCTTTCTCGACCAAGTAATTTGAAAGGACGCCTAATGTCTCCATAGATGTTATCACCAAGCCAAATGAAAACTTGCGGGTCGAAGTTGATTATGGAATTCCAGATTGGCTGCAAAAAAACAACTCCATTTAAACTGTTACTCCTGTAATAACAACACTGTTTTTTCATTTATTTGACATCCCAATACAAAATTGTTTCAGAACGAATCAGTAGATAAAGTTCATTAAAAAAGAAACAACAACAACAAACAAGCAAAATAAAACCTGAGAAGCATCCTGGTTAGCGCATGATCCAAACGCAATCCTGGATACCACAGGCTGAGGCTCCATCAGTTGCTCCTGTTGTGAAGCACTGCTGCTAGGAAACAGAAATCCAGCGACCGCCACTCCAGTCACAATGAAAAACCGCCACCATCTCCATCTTCTCTCATTGCCCATCTCCATTTCTTCCTTCCCTTGATGGAAAGCAGGATTTGTTTGGTAACAGCAGAAAATGTTGAACTAATGGTATAGATAAATGAATAAATTTCGTACTGATATGGATAATCGACAAGACCAAAATGATTTTTGTGGGAAATTTGTATGGATGCCCCTTTTGAGGGGCCAAATAAAAAATGGCTTAGCTAAAAAAAAGGAAACACGGGAAAAATGGCTTCTATTTTCATCGTCCGCCTACAAAATTGGGAATTTTGTATGAATGGCCCAAAATCAAGGGTCCAAATGAAATTTGGTTTTTTTCTCAAATTTTCAGTGATATATGGTATTATGCTTGCATCAACGGCATGTGAATTTATCATACCGTCCCACAAAAGAGATTGACAGGCCTTGTGCATTCTACTCTCGGTTCTCCATCTCGTCTCTCAATTCTCACTCTCGTTCCACTTCATCAAATATTTTGACTTCTCATCCGTCACTCGCTCTCAATTCTCATATACCCACCTCAGTTCTCGCTCTCGCTTATCTTCATAACATTTTCTGGTAATTAATGCGCATTGCACGTCAATTAATTTGAATATTCATTCATTCCTTTCAAATCAATTTGAGTAAATTAGATTAAGTAAATTGGTTAACAAGTCTCATTTGTGAAAAACAAAAACTTTAGAAATCAAACCAAGTAGAAAACCTCACATCCAAAATTCGTGAAAAGCCCATACAACCAAGCAGTGAAAAAGAATTAGCAACAAATACGAAACCGATATTATAGTCGTTTAGCTTCAAACACTAAGTAAGTCTTCACACTTTTTCTCTTCAGTCTTCACACTTTTTCTCTTCTTTTGAACATTGTTAAGTATTTGTTGGGGTGAGATGCAATGATCTCCGAGTAGTAAGAGGGTGACACAAGAGATAATGAATGATTACATAAAATAACCTCAGATTTTAATTCATTGGATTGGGTTAATGCAAAATAAATGTCAAATAGAATAACGACTTATTTTATTAAACAAATAATGTGTGTACAAAATGTACAAACTACGAGACCCACAAGATTTAGGGTACCAACCCCAACATATTCAACATGGTGGAACATGGGATGATAGCAAATTGTGCTATGATGGAGGTGTTTTGAAGGCATCATAGTTCAAAGTACATGGGGGTATAAAGAATTGAAAGATTGTGTTTACAAAGTAGAAGGGGTCAATCCATCATAAGTCAACATTGTAATGAGGGTTCGATATAAGATGAACTTGTATGGACCTCTGATATGCTTAAAGGACGACAATGACATTATTTTTCTATTGGATAAGTTGGATCAAAATAGATCTCAGATTTATGTTCGTGTTGAAAGGAAACCTAAAGATAAGACCGTAGATGAAATGCAGACAAAACAACAGATAAAACAACGGAAAAAATAGCTAACAGAAGTGTTGGGATTGGTGTCCTAATTCTCCCGGAGTATTATAGTTTGTAATCTATACACATTGTTATGAATAAAATAAGAGTTATTTTATTTGGCATTTACTCATATCCAATAAACAAAGCTCCATGGTTATTGTATGTAAACTTAAGCATGTATTTGAGATATACAAGTGGATCATGCCTTAAGTGATAACCTAAAAAGGTCTGTAGTATAAAGATTAAGGAAGGATACCTGATCCTAGTGACACTACGGATATGGCCTGCTTTGTAGAGGTTTGCAAATGTTGTAAACTACTACAGATAGTAGATCCTGACCATTCATGTGAAGACATGCGAGCGGGGGTGTCCTATACAAAGAGTTTGTATAAGATCGGATAACGAGATGACTAGTCTCTGATATAACGCCGTTGATACTAGAGACTTACATCTCACCTAAACGACCATAGGTGACATGACCTCAATCCAGAGTGTTTTGGGAACTCCTGCCTTTGAGGGCGGTCCTTTGATTAGTATGGGTGAAAGTGGTCAGATTGCCAACTCAACATGCCTACCTTTCTGGGGACTTGTCTAATTTGGGAGCTGAGAACTCAATTACACAAGATGGAATTCACTTCTTCCCCGAAACAGGGGTAAATAGATAGATTGCTCCCTTAAAGGCTGATTCTGTGGCTTGAACATAGAGGTCACAACTTCACTTTGGAAGAGATGACTCAGTCATAGTAAGACTATGACTTATGTTCATTAGAGGGATCAGTGGTACTTAAGGAGTTAGATGCAACTACAGGGACATAACGGTTATTGGCCCAACTATACTTACGAGTGATCTATGAAGGGTTATTGCATTATTGATTGGTTGATATGGACACGTAATATATTTGTGATAAGGAGAGTTCAGCTATCGGTCTTTAGTGAAGTGCCTGATAGTTAATGGATGGTGGATCTCATGACTAAAGAGTTTAGTCAGTTATTCACGTACCGTTAGAGCTTCGAGCTACAGGTCCATAAGGTCCCCTTGGTAGCTCAATGGATTCAAGTTGAGAATCAGTTTTTGGTGTTATTTTGAAATTTTCAAATTAAAAAGAGGTAATTCAATTATATATGATATGATCGGTGTGATGTATGAGATACATCAAGTGGAGGATTAATGTAAATGAGATTTATATTAAGGACCATGAAATAGAAAAAGAGCTATGGTTTATATGTTTCATGAGATGAAATATTAAAACTATAGGTTATAAATATACTATGGTAAGTTGGTTATCATATATATTTATAATAATATAAATTATTGGATAATTATCTATTTTTCTCTAACAACCAATTGAATGGGAGATTATTGGTAGTTTCATGGTAACCGTGAGATAAAAGGGAAAATGTTATCCTAAATTTAGTAGTTGTTGATTGAGATTTTCCATTCTCGGGATTACTCACAGTTGGCTGTCAAGTGAATGAGATATACTAAACGACAGCTGAAGAGAGACTAAGCGATCATGGAGTGACACTACATGATAGTTCACTCAACTGGCCATTAACTAAACGATCGCGAAGCTTTTGCTAAACGATCGCAGTGCATTTGTTAAACGATTGGGCATCATCTATACGATAGACTTTGTTATCTCCCACTTGCTCAATCATTTACACAATTGTTCTTCCTCCAGTCTCGTCCTCTAACCAAGTCCACACATAGCCCACACTTCTGGATTCTCACACCGAGAATACCAGGTAGCCATTGTGGTGGTGTCATACTCAACGCGACATAGTTCGAGGTTTTTGGAGGCCATTTGCGGTGTTCGTGTGGTGGTTGCTGATTGATCATGTTATGTTGTGGTCGAAGAGTTCGAGCATTCGTGAGGTGCAGTCTTGGAGATTATTCGAGCGTTCGTGATCGAGGGTGGTTGAAGATGAGTCTTCAAAGGTATGATGTTCTATCCCTTGATCTTTGTTAAACATGTTGTAATTTCGTGTATTGCATGACCAGTTAGTTTCCGTTTCTTGATTGTAATTGTTAATGTTCAAATACGAATGGAACTTAGAACGATCATTCCGCTGCTCATGGAAATCCTCATGTCCAATTTTCTTTAATCAGTATTAAAGCTAGATTATTCTGATATTCCAAATTTCACTTCTGTTTTAAACTTCTTTTATAGTCGTGGTGGGATTTCTGCATTGTGTTTAATTGTTAAATGCGTTTACGGATGGCATTGATGAATGTTTACGGTTTAATTACCTCTGTTTAAAGCTTTCTTTAAATTGCAAAGTGTTAATTTGTAAGGCCCCTATGTTTTTTGGGCATAATTAACTTGCAATCGAGTCTGTAATTCAAAGTGTTTGAGTTTGTTGAGTCATTTATGATGAAGTATCGAAGCATGGAGATGCGATTCTCAGCAAGGAAGAAGACCAATAATTGGTCGTGTTGTGTAGCCTCAGGTAAATGATCGTTGGGATTTGGCTAAACAATTGTGTAGATTTTTCTATATGATCATGTAGTATTTACTAAACGATCATTTAGATAATGTTAAACGATGGGGTAAATCGTTTACTTTATCGCGTAGTGTTGGTTGCCCGATCGCATAGACGCTGGAGGTAAACAATCGAGTGGGAGCATTTGATGCTCATCGTTTAGAAAAAGACGTGCGCGCTAAATGATCGTATAGTTAGCATGCCCATCGCATAGTCACTGACTACACGATCACACGGTATACGATATGAAGGCACTCGCTCAGCGATCGTGCTTCATTGCATCATTTTCGTTTAGACGATCGTATAAGGCTTGCATTGCGGGGCGTGCTACATGATCGCGTACCTCATGCTTCATCACATAGTAAAAGGTACACAATTGTTGCTAAACAATCGTTTAGCTCTGGAAGCGTTGGTAAACAATTGAGTAAAGCGTTTACTCTTTCATGTAGACGATCGTGAGGAAGTTTGTTACATGATCAGTGGAGACGCGAACTTTGACCGAACGGTTCAAGACCCGGTTCATCTGTTTGAACCAGAAACTCTTTGCATTTGTAATAGTTAGCTTTTAGTTTTGAGGATTATAGGCTATTTTTCCCGGTTCATCAACATTTTGTTTGTTATACATGAGATGTGGTTTATATGGCAAAGTGTTTGACATATAGATTTGAAACCCACCTTAAGTTGTGCAATTATTTATGCATCATGTATTATGATTGTTATAATATTATAGAAAGAAATTACAAAAGTGCATGCGCATGCATCATGAAATATAAGAGTTATATTTGTGCATGTGATAATGGGCAGAAATACACGTTATTACAGTGCTAAGTTCTTAAACAATGATGGCTTGCGTTGATAAAATATGTTAGATTGCGTCCAAAAAACATTAAGTTTATAACATTGCGGTCGCATGCGTTCATCGCATAGGAACAGTTAGTTTTTGTGTTTGTATGCAGAATATGCGTTGACGCAAGGTGAAAAGCACGATCATAAGAGATCAACGGATGAGCGTAGCATTACCGCAAGGCTTTGCGGTGATTTATGTTCGCAAACATCTACTCAAGAAGGATTGTCACATAGAGCCGACGCAACTTGGTAGGCACATCTGGGTGAAAGGCATAATTAATCACGATGGGATAGAAAGTTGATTACGGTCGAATCCAAATTAAGTTGACAGCCGCTAACGATAACAAGTACATTAAGCTTTTCGGTGACAAATATTCAGCGCATCAGTCAGGGAATTAAAGTCATCCCATCTTTGCAATCATAAGAGAGAATCCGCCCTTCACCCCGAAGCTCTATAAATACCAAAGGCATCCTTCAGAAAAGGGGTTTGGTTCAGTTAACTCAGCACGTCTTTGTTCATAGTTTTTCTTTTATCTTGAAGAAGGTGGAGCAAGAGAAGAGTAGAGATGTCGGAAGTTCACTTAGGGCAACTCGAGAGAGAACCCGGAGGCATAAAAGCAGAGAGCGGGCTGACTCTCGTGAGAGCTAGATTATCTTTTGAACACGAGTAGAAAAGACAGTGTAAAAGCCTGGGAAGCAAGAGATTGCTACCAGACTCTTTATTCTTTTCTTGCATTGTTATTTTATACTTCATCTTTATTTTTATACAATGGAAGTTCTTATTCTACATCTATTCACTCTCTTAGCACGCATGAGTAGCTAAACTTGTCGAATGGGTTGAGAAGAACTAAGCTTACATGGCCTAGGATGTTCATTGCTTGTGATTATCTTGTGTTATGCTGTGCCAAACATCCCTTTAGAGCTACTCGAGAGAGAGTCTAAAGAAAGAACCTATGACTTAAGAGAGCTAGGTTAGAATCTAGACTCGAGAGAGCAAGATTTGAATTGCATAAACAAAAGATAGGGACTTAGAGATAAGCTCTGTTTGCCAACTTGCATCGTATGCATTCTAGAGATAGGAATGATATTATGTGGTCACCTTATTTTTGTGTGTGTCATTTTGTCATCGCATAAATAAGAATAGAGGCTTATGTATAGGTTTTATAGACTTATCGCATATATCGCATGTGTTCTAGCATTAGAAGCCGTAGCATTTGCATCCAGAGATGGTTTACTATTGTACGTGTATTGCATGATCGCATAGCATGAACGCATCCTAGGAAGTGTTAGCCGAAACCCTTTTCAACCCGTTCACCGCATACTCATCGTATCTTCCGTTTTATCAACTCTTTTCGAACTTTGCCCCATTTGTTTATTTTCATTACCGCAACAAACAAAACCAACAACTATTTGAGTTATCGTTACCTCAAGGTCTTCTGAAAAAATTACCACCGCAACCTGTTTTCCCAAGTCCCTGAGTTCGACCCTGGACTTACCAGAAAAATCAGTGGGGTTTACACTTGGATTCCACTGAGAAAACTTGAGTGCTCAATGCATTTTCATCATCGCATTTCATCCATAATTCCACATCATAAAATAATGCATCAAGTTTTTGGCGCCGTTGCCAGGGACTTCAACTAAATAGTGTGCTAACGGTAATTTTTCTGATTTATTTGCACACTCTCAATCTCTGGTGAATTATGACCCAGAGATTGAGAGGACGTTCAGAAGAAGATTAAGAGACCGGCAACAACAATAGTCAAACAAATAAGATATGGTGGAGCAGCTTGGAAACGGAGCACCAAACAAAAATAACGTCATGGTGAATCCAATCCTTTTGGGTAACGATCGTAATAGGATGCAAGCACTTTTGTGTCATGGTGAATCCAATCCAATTAAGAGACCGCCATGGTGAATCCAACAATAGTCTCTTAATCCAAACAAAAATAACGTCATGGTGAATCCAATCCTTCTGGGTAACGATCGTCATGTTGAATCCAATCCTTCTGGGTAACGATCATAACAAAAATAACATCATGGTGAATCCAACAATAGTCTATTAATCCAATCCAATTAAGAGACCGCCAACATCTAGAATACTTTTGTGTTCCCGAACATCTCTGCCGAAGTTCGACTAACTTTGTTTCCATTTTCTCTGTGTGATCAGGCAAGAAAATGGGCGTATTCCCTCGAGCCGGGAGAGATCACTTCATGGGAACAGGTCGTAGAGAAGTTCATGAAGAAATACTTTCCATCGACTGAGAATGCTAGACGAAGGAAACTAATCACTAATTTGAACAAGACATGGACGAATCACTCAGCGATGCATGGACGAGGTTTAAGAGGTTGGTCTTGGATTGTCCACATAATGGATTGCCATACTGCCTTCAGATAGAAATCTCTTATCATGGTTTAAATCTCGTTTTGCAGACCGCTGCCAATGCAGCAGCCGCTGATGATCTGCTTGACAAAACGTATGACGAGGCTAAGAACATCTTGGATCGCATCTCTAAAAACCACGAGGATTGGAGAGAGAGTGATCAAAGACTGAGAATCAAGGATAACGACGCAAGTAATGGTGCTATTACTTCACTACAGAATCAGATGACCGCAATGACGAACTTAATTCAGGGAATTACGATCAACAATCCAACACCGCAAAATGGGCAAGTCAACACCATTAGTCAAAACATCGCAAGGTGTGCGACTTGCGATGATGGGTACACAATGGAAAAATGCCCACAGAATCCACAGTCTATTTACTTTGTAAAAAAATAACCCATTTTCTAATACCTACAACCCCGGGTGGAGAAACCACCCCAATTTTGCATGGAAGAATCAACAGCGAAATTTTCAATCTGTGGCGCAGAAAGAGGGGCCACCTGGATTCTTCCCGCGAAATAATGGCTGTCTCTTATACACATCTAGATGTGTATAAGAGACAGATCCAACCCCGAGTGGAGAAACCACCCCAACTTTTCATTGAATCAGCAGCAGAATTTCCAATATGTGGCACAAAAAGAAGGGCCACCTGGATTCTTCCTGCAATAACGGTCAGACAAGCAATCAAGCCAGTAGCTCACAACCGCCGCAATCCTCCTCCCTAGAAAGCCTATTAAAGCAGTATATAGAGAAAAACGAAACTATGCTTCAAAGTCAGGCTACGTCCATCTACAATCTAGAATTACAGATGGGACAGACCGCAAGGGGCTCTGTCGAGTTCAACAGAACTCCCATACAACCCGGGGGGATCAGGTAAAGAGCAATGTCAAGTTGTGACATTGCATAGTGGAAAAACTGTGGAGGGAGAAAAGAAGGAGCTTAGCCGCACTGCTTCCATTGCGTTGGAACCTGAAATTGCAGTGACACAAGAAGAAGAAGAAAAAGAAGCAATAGAGCCAGAAGTTGCATCCACCTCAAAACCAACAGAGAATGGGATTGTAAGAGTGAAATTACCACCTTTCCCACGGAGACTCAGAAAGAAAAAGAATGAAGAGGTACAGTACCAACGCTTTCTGTCTATGTTAAAACAATTACATATTAATATTCCATTCAGTGAAGTGATTGAGGAGATGCCTGCATACGTGAAGTTTCTAAAGGAAATGGTAACCAAGAAGAGGGGTACTGGTAAGTTTGCCACGGTGGCTTTAACACAAAGTTCAAAATCAATAATTCCACTGAAGATGAGCGATCCTGGGAGCTTTACTATACCTTGCTCCATAGGAGGACTGTACATCGGGCAGGTATTGTGTGACCTTGAAGCCAACATCAACTTGATGCCTCTGTCGATCTTTAAGCAGCTGAATGTGGGGAAACTTACGCCCACGAACGTGACTCTCCAACTTGCAGATAGATCTCTGGTGCATCCAGAGGGGAAGGTGAAGAACATGTTAATCACCATCGACAAATTTATCCTACCAGCTGACTTCATCATCTTAGATTACGAAGCCAACAAAAATGTGCCCATCATCTTGAGGTGACCATTTTTATCAACAGGTCGTGCCCAGATTGATGTGCATAAAGAAGAGATCACTCTGAGCATAAATGGAAAGAAGCTCAAGTTCAACATAATCCGTGCCATGAAGTTTCCTGACGAAGAAGACCTGCATGACTCTAACGACGACCAAAATTTGACTGGAGAAGAAAAGCTTGACGAAGAGAGTGAAGAAGAGGATGCAAGCGCATCCATTGTTGCATGTAATGCGATCATAAAAAAACAAACAAGGAAGTTGAAATGATCGCACCCCAAGAAGAAGAGGCAACAGCAAAAGAAGAAAGAAAAACAACGCAACTGTCCTTAGTAGAACCACCAACAATGGAATTAAAAACCCTGCTGAACCACCTAAAGTACGCATTTTTGGGGCAGAACGAGAATCTGCCAGTAATTATTTCCTCCAAATTTAATGAAGACCCAGAGAATGCATTGATGAGAATTCTGAGGAAACATGTGCGAGCAATTGGCTGGACGCTCGCCGACATTCGAGGAATTAGCCCAATCTACTGTATGCATCGAATTCATCTCGAAGAAGACCACAAAGCAACGATTGAACATCAGCGCAGACTCAATCCTGCGATGAAAGAGGTCATTAAAAAGAAGATAATCAAGTGGTTAGATGCAGGCGTCATTTATCTGATAGGCTGTCTCTTATACACATCTAGATGTGTATAAGAGACAGCTTGAGGACTCCGTCGAAATATTTATGGACGACTTCTCTGTCTATGGGCACACCTACGAAGTTTGTCTGGCCAACTTGGAGAAGATACTGAAAAGATGCAAGGAGACGAATCTCGTTCTTAATTGGGAAAAATGCCATTTTATGGTAAAGGGGGCCATCGTGTTAGGGCACAAGGTATCGCGGGACGGGTTGAAGGTAGATAAAGCAAAAATAGAAGCAATTGAAAAACTCCCACCTCTAACAAATGTAAAGGCTGTAAGGAGTTTTTTAGGGCATGCTAGATTCTACAGACGTTTTGTCAAGGATTTCTCAAAAATAGTACGACCGCTGAGTGCGATGTTGAAAGCTGATAGGAAATTTTACTTTAATGATAATTTCCGCAATACATTCATGATTTTAAAGAACACATTGACGACTGCACCCGTTTTGATCGCACCAGATTGGACACTTTCTTTTGAAATAATGTGCAATGCAAGTGGGTATGCGATGGGAGCAGTACTAGCACAAAAGAGAAAAACAATCTTGCATCCCATCGCATATGCAAGTAAGACGTTAAACCTTGCTCAAACTAACTACACCACCACGGAAAAAGAGTTGCTGCTGGTAATATTTGTGTTAGAAAAGTTCAGAGCATATCTACTGGGAACGAAAGTGCTCATCCATACTGACCAATTGGCGATAAAATATCTAATGACAAAGAAGGATGCAAAGTCGAGGCTAATTAGATGGGTTCTCCTCCTTCAAGAGTTCAATATGGAAATAGTTGACTGCAAAGGAATGGAGAACCAAGTTGTAGATCATTTATCCAGATTGGAAAATTCTGAGGTTGACTGCAAGGAGTCAGAAGTAAACGCAGTGTTTCCAGATGAGCAGCTATTTCAGATTGAAGAACTACCGTGGTATGCTGACATAGTTAACTATCTGGTTTGCAAGCAATTTCCTGAAGATTATACCTACCACCAACAGAGGAAGCTTAAACATGAATGCAGATATTATTATTGGGATGAGCCGAATCTGTACAAAAGGGGGGAAGACTAGATTCTACGGCTATGCGTACCAAATGCTGCTCAACAATGCATATTATCGCAATGCCATGACTCACCATATGGTGGGCACTTTGGAGGATAGTGCACCGAAGCTAAGGTTTTACAAAGTGGATTCTTTTGGCCAACATTGTTTAAGGATGTAGCTAACTACGCGATGAAGTGTGATCGGTGCTAACGCACAGGTAACATTTCATGGAAACATTCAATGCCAATGAACATCATCTTGGAGCTTGAGTTATTTGACGTATGGGGTATCGACTTCATGGGACCATTCCCTCCATCGAATGGTAAAAATTATATTTTGTTAGCTGTCGACTATGTATCCAAGTGGGTAGAGGCAGTGGCATGCGCCACAAGCGATGCGGCGGTGGTCTCTCAATTCCTGAAGAAAAATATTTTCACTCGTTTTGGCACTCCACGTGCCATAATAAGTGATGAAGGGTCTCACTTTGTCAATCATATTTTCAAGGAGCTACTGCGCAAATATAACATTCTCCACAAAGTGGCCACCGCATACCATCCGCAGACGAATGGTCAGGCCGAGGTGTCCAATCGGGAGATTAAGCTGATACTTGAGAAGGTGGTAAGGCCTTCACAAAAAGATTGGGCATCGACTGTCTCTTATACACATCTAGATGTGTATAAGAGACAGGGACAGAGGAAGCTCAAACATGAATGCAGATATTATTATTGGGATGAGCCGAATCTGTATAAAAGGGGGGCAGACCAGATTCTGCGACTATGCGTACCAAATGCTGCTCAACAACGCATATTATCGCAATGCCATGACTCACCATATGGTGGGCACTTTGGAGGATAGTGCACTGCAGCTAAGGTTTTACAGAGTGGATTCTTTTGGTCAACATTATTTAAAGATGCAGCTGACTACGTAATGAATTGTGATCGGTGCCAACGCACAGGTAACATTTCATGGAAACATGCAATGCCTATGAACATCATCTTGGAGCTTGAGTTGTTCGATGTATGGGGTATCGACTTCATGGGACCATTCCCTCTGTCTCTTATACACATCTAGATGTGTATAAGAGACAGGAGTAAAAGCGTATCATGGAGAAGGCTGGCATCGCCAAGTCGACTCTGTGGAACTGAGGAACTTTGAATAAAGAAGGAAGTAGGTGGTCTCTGCGCTATCAGACAATCGAAATTCATCAGGGACGCAAGTTTTGGGAATCATGGAATCTTTAACTTTTCTCTACTACTCTGAATTTTCATTCCACTATATCTTTTTAGCTCTTTATCTATTCTATATTCTAAAAAAAATGGAGATTGCGGTAAAATAATTTTGTTTTGTTTAAAATCATTTGACTCTCTCACTATTTTTCTTGCAACGATCGAGGCGCAGGATTGCAGAGGTGTTACACGAAGAAGCAACTTGTCTTATTCCGTCACCGCAATCCAAAGAAGATAGATCGCCGGAAAGAAGGATGCATCAACACACAATGCGGGCGACAGCACAAATTTGGGGGTTCTATTCTTCCTTAACTTTATTTCAAATTTTGCACTATCGCATTGCATTTTGATTTTATAAGTTTTATCACCGCATCCTCTTTGACTACCGCAATCATTTAATATTGATAAATTTAGTGAGTCATCGCATGAGTTCTTTGACAATTATGATTTCAATGATGAAACACGTGCTTCTATTTTTTTCATATATACTAGAACCAACTTAATCTTAGAAAAGTCACCTCATGAAACATTTTTAGAAGTTAGAGGTCTGCTAGCTTTCTTTCAAACTCTCTTTACGTAGCCTCCTAAGAACATCGCATGACTTCTTTTAATCTTTTGGCAATGGGGACATTGTCGCATTTCAAATTTGGGGGTGAGGTATTTATTTTCGACCTTGCTATTTTTAGCTTTACAAAAAAATAAAATAAAATAAAAATGAGAATAACAACTCCATTGTCAACGCAGTGGGAAAACTCATGTTGATAAGAGTTAAGTTGTGAAGGGCACTTATCCATAGTTAGATGTCCGTATGACACACATGGGGGCAAGCCAAAACGAAAGTTAGTCGCCAGGATCAACGCATAAATACAATGACCGCAACTCCACTACCAAGAAGGTATGAGTTTAGTCTTAGAAAGAACGCATTGCTCGTAGTTGGATGTCTGCATGATACACGTGGAGGCAAGCCAAAACGAAGGCAAGGCACTTAGATCAGCGTAAGGTCAGAAAAAAATAATAATGTCAAGAAATATACAAGGATAAAAATCATTTGACACCTCGGTGGAAAAGTTTTCTTTTTGAAATAAATCATGCGATGTCCCGGAAGCTAGTAAAGTCCTTTTGAAGGTTAAGCTTGCGGTCCCTAGGTCTTAGAAATATTCTCAAAGGAGACTTGAATAAGAATTAATGAAATTTTGGTGTATAGGATTTGAATGAAGTATCCTTGAGAAATCTAGGAAAAGCGAATTGCGGTCGACTTACTAAAGGAAATCTTTAGCTTATGCTTGAGGACAAGCATTGTTTAAATTTGGGGGTGTGATAACGGGTAGAAATATACGTCATTACAGTGCTAAGTTCTTAAACAATGCTGGCTTGCATTGATAAAATATGTTAGATTGCGTCCAAAAAGCATTAAGTTTATAACATTGCGGTCACATGCGTTCATCGCATAGAAACAGTTAATTTTTGTGTTTGTATGCAGAATATGCGTTGACGCAAGGCGAAAAGCACGATCACAAGAGATCAACAGATGAGCGTAGCATTACCGCGAGGCTTTGCGATGATTTATGTTTGCAAACATCTGCTTAAGAAGGATTGCCGCATAGAGCCGACGCAACTTGGTGGGCACATCTGGGTGAAAGGCATAATTAATCACGATGGGACAGAAAGCTGATGACGGTCGAATCCGAATTAAGTTGACAGCCGCTAACGATAACAAGTATATTAAGCTTTTCGGTGATAAATATTTGGCGCATCAGTCAAGGAATTAAAGCCATCCCATCTGTGCAATCATAAGAGAGAAGCCACCCTTCACCCCGAAGCTCTATAAATACCAAAGGCATCCTTCAGAAAAAGAGGTTCGGTTTAGTTAGCTCAGACGTCTTTATTCATAGTTTTTCTTTTATCTTGAAGAAAGAAGAGCAAGAGAAGAGTAGAGACATCGGAAGATCGCTCAGGGAAACTCGAGAGAGAACCCAGAGGCGTAAAAGCAGAGAGCGAGCTGACTCTTACGAGAGCGAGATTATCTTTTGAACACGAGTATAAAAGACAATGTAAAAGCATGGGAAGCAAGAGATTGCTACCAGGCTCTTTATTCTCTTCTTGCATTGTTATTTTATACTTCATTTTTATATTTATACAATGAAAGTTCTTATTCTACATCTGTTCACTCTCTTAGCACGCATGAGTAGCTAAACTTGTCGAATGGGTTGAGAAGAACTAAGCTTACATGACCTAGGATGTTCATTGCTTGCAATTATCTTATGTTATGCTGTGTCAAACATCCATTTAGAGCTACTCGAGACAGAATCTAAAGAAAGAACCTAAGAATTGAGAGAGCTAGGTTAGAATCTAGACTCGAGAGAGCAAGATTTGAACTGCATAAACAAGATATAGGGACTTAGAGATAAGCTCTGTTTGCCAACCTGCATCGCATGCATCATAGAGATAGGAATAATATTATGTGGTCACCTTATTTTTGTGTGTGTCATTTTATCATCGCATAAATAAGAATAGAGGCTTATGTGTAAGTCCTATAGACTTATCGCATATATGCATGCGTTCTAGCATTAGAAGTCGTAGCATTCGCATCGAGAGATGGTTTACTATTGTATGTGTGTTGCATGCTCGCATAGCATGAACACATCCTAGGAAGTGTTAGCCGAAACCCTTCTCAACCCGTTCACCGCATACTCATCGTATCTTCCATTTTATCAACTCTTTTCGAACTCCACCGCATTTGTTTATTTTCATTACAAAACCAATAACTATTTGAGTTACCGGTTACCGCAAGGTCTTCTGAAAAATTACAACTGTAACCTATTTTCCCAAATCCCTGAGTTCGTCCCTGGACTTACCAGGAAACTTAGTGAGGTTTACACTTGGATTCCACTGAGAAAACTCGAGTGCTCAATGCATTTTCATCATCGCATTTCATCCATAATTCCACATCATAAAATAACGCATCAGCATGCAGTAAGCATATTCATGCATCATCTTTATATTATAAGCGTTATAGTATAAGGGTGAATGGATGCATGTTTTTCTTGGCTCGTTGCTTGTTTGTATAAGAGTTATATAAAAGGTAGCAATGACTGAACAATGCAAGGAGCATGACACTTAGGCTGTTTACAAAGTTATGAAGGCCTTGTATGTGTTAGCTTTGCATTGTGCATGGTTTTGGTTGTTTCTATTATAAGCGTTATAATAGAAATTAGAACTAAAATCGATAAGAAAAAGTTGCATGCGGACTTAGGGTGAACTCATGTTTTAAAAGGATTTTAAAATTGGATTGAGATAGACCTAAGTTTAAGGTTCTAATGGGATTACAACCTAGTTTAATCTTTTTAAATCGGTTTAATAGGGTTAAATTGATTGGCATAAAAGATTAAAATTGTATTAAATCTATCTATAAGGGACCTTTTGTCTAAGGCGGGTTCTATCTAGGCTGGGGTACTTAAGCTGATGGAAACGAAACACCTCTCTCTGGAAACCTACCTGGAAAGGTGAATTAGATAGATTTTCTGCAAGCATACGACAGTTGGTCAAAGACTCTGTTAAAGAGTTTAATGGATGATGATCAAAAGTTGTTTAACTATCCAAGGTAAAAGTTACTTTTAGGAAAACCTAAAAAATCACTTAGTTAAAATTCTTAGCTGTGTTTTTTCTAAGTAAACTAAACCCTAGGTTATAAAATACTCAGTGGGAAGAAGAGATGTATCTGATATGTTAATGATTCCACTTATGTTTCTCCTTGAATGTTCATGTCGTGAGATTCATGCTTGGCCTTGTGGTGCCCTGGGAGCATCCCCTTTCGGGTCGTGTTTGCATTAGCCAATATCAAGGTGGACAGAGAGAGTGTTTATAGTAAGTGGGTGAAAGGTGTGTGTCAACACGTCCTACGATCTCTGTCATTGGTTTGCATCTTGAGATCATTTTGTACTCCCTTGTAGCACCTGGGAGCGTCCCCCTTCGGATGGGTTTTGTGCAGTTGGTCAAGATCAAAGTGAACTCCAGAAATGGATAGGGTCGCTTTAGTTTTTGCCCCAATCGAATTTTTTCCCTTCGGATTAGCTGCTTGGGGCAGAACTTTAGGGCCTAAAATGGCGGATCACACTTACGGAAAATTGTTAAGCAAGTTAATGTTTTCTTGACCAAATCAATGATGGCTAGTCGTTATAGGAGCAAGAGTTGTTCTAGTATTAACTGATTGAGAATGTCTCAATTCAGAGGAGGGATAATTGATCTCCCTTCAGCGGCTTTTGTCCTAAACCTTTGAAGCGTCATTGCGAAACTAAATGTCACACGGGGTTCATGTTAGTTTTGCTAAACCTTATTGGATGTTGTATGTTTTTTCAACAGGTATTTGCTTAAAACCTAACGTAGGTCAATGTGTTTTTTTTTTTTTTAGTAACATGTTTGTATTTTCGTTTAATGTCTCTAGTTTGACCGATTACATACAGTGGAAAGAATCTTGTAAAATGTATTTCGTGGTAAACGACCTTGAATTTGTCATGGTTGAGGAATGTCCTCAAGTCCCGATCCTTGATGCACCGAGAAGTGTTCACAATGCATATAAGGTGTGAATAAAGGCTAATTCATTGGCCCGACTTCACATTTTGGCTAGCATACCTGATGTTTTGGCCAAAAGGGTTAAGAATATGGTCATTGCACGCGAGATCATGGACTCGTTGCAAGATTTGTTTGAACATCAGTTCTTGCTTTTCGAGCACAGAGGGATGGATGACAAAACCAGTAGTGTCAGTTCCCAATTTAAACTCCAAGAAGAGAAAGCACGTGTTGCTGACTCTGGTGAAGTTCATAGAAGAGAAGTGTTCTCTCTGAAATTGAACTTAGAGCTTATTTAGGTTCTGATACTGATCCCACTACTCTCTAAAAGAGGAGGATGTTTAAAGACAGTAAATCTGATTTATTGATCTTGGAGACGTGTTTGGTAGAGAATGACGATTCTGCCTGGATCCTTGATTCGAGTGCTACTAATCACGTCAGTTTCTCTTACCAAGGATTCACTTCATGGCAAACATTGCCATAGGGAGAGATAACTCTTCGAGTCGGTACTGGTGAGGTTGTTTCAGCTATTGCTGTAGGCAGGCTGAAGTTATTTTTGGACAAGAAACGTTATCTGTTATTGGATAATGTTTTCGTAGTTCCTCATATTAAGAGGAACTTAATCTCGATTTCTTGTCTCATTGAACAAGGTTATACCATCTCCTTTTCTGAGAATAAAGTGTTTATGTTCAAGAATGGAATGGAGATTAATTTTGGTTCAATGGAAAGTAACTTATATGTACTAAGGTCGTTAGTCATAAAAGCCTTGTTTAGCATTGAAATGTTCAGTATAGCGACAACAACTAAAAGATCAAAGGTTTCTCCTAAGGAAAATGCACATCTTTGGCATCTAAGGTTAGGTTACATCAATCTCAATAGGATTGAGTAGTTGGTGAAATATGGACTTCTAAAGAGTTTAGAAGAAAACTCCTGGTTGGTGTGTGAATCATGCCTCGAAGGCAAGATGACCAAACGACCTTTTACTGGAAAAGGTTATAGAGCTAAAGAAGCCTTGGAGCTTGTACATTCAGACCTCTATGGTCCAATGAGTGTTAGGGCTCGAGGTGGATATGAATATTTCATCTCTTTCATAGATGATTATTCAAGGTATGGGTTGTTGAGGTTGATGCTCTAAAGTTTTGT
Source organism: Benincasa hispida (assembly GCF_009727055.1). NCBI lineage: Eukaryota > Viridiplantae > Streptophyta > Magnoliopsida > Cucurbitales > Cucurbitaceae > Benincasa > Benincasa hispida. The sequence continues at coordinate 74,233,746 of NC_052357.1, read as the reverse complement.
GTCCTGTAGTTTGTAAACAGTTTGTACGATCACTTGTGTTGTATAATATATGATATTTACTTCACATCTTGATTTTTCTCAGTTGTATGTTTTATTTGCTTTACCACAAACTAATAAACATAAAATCCCTGGTTATCTATATGTAACTTAAGCATGTATGTGGTGACATGCAAGTGGATCATGTCTTGAGTGATAACCAAAATGGTCTGTAGTATATGGATATAGAAGGGAAACCTTATCCTGGTAACGCTACAGATGCGGCCCTCTTTGTGGAATGGTCACAAGTGTTGTGACTTGTCACAGATGGACTAATCCTGATCATTCATGTAGGAGACATGTGAGCAGGGACATCCTATACAAAGAGTTTGTATAAGACCTGACCACGAAGTGTTAACGTCTCGTTATATAACACTGTTCATGATAGAGACTTCACTTCACTAATATGACCATAGATAACATGACCTCAATCTTGAGTGAGTTGGGAACTTCTGCCATTGAGAACAATCCTTTGATTTGTATGGATATGAGTGGCCTGGTTGCTAATTCAAACCTACCATTTTAGGGATTCGTCTGATTTAGGAGATGGGAACTCAGCTACACAAGATGGAATTCACTCCTTCCCCGAGGTAAGGGCAAGTAGATAGATAGATCCCTTAAGGGCTGATTCCAGGGCTTGAACGATGTGGTGCCACACACCTTCTCTTGGCTCGAGAGGTGTTCACACAAATAGTTGGACTATATTGTATTGTTCATTAAGAAATTAGTGGTACTAAGGAGTGAGATGTAACTACAGGGGCAAAACGATAAATTGCCCAGCTGTACTTACGAGCATTTGTTAAGGGTCATCGTACTCATGATTGGTTATATCCGATGGACACAGAAATATATCTTATGGTAAGAAGAGTTCAGTTGTTGGTCTTTAGTGGAATGCCTGGTAGTTAACGGATGGTGTATCTCGTGGCTAAAAAGTTTAGTCAGCTATTCACGTACCATTGGAGCTTCGAGCCACAAGTCCATAAGGTCCCCTAGGTAGCTTGGATAAAGTGGAGAATCAGTTTTTGGGTCAGTTTGAAATGTTCAAATTGACAAAAGGGAGTTTGATTATATATGATATAATTGAACAGGTTAATTATATATGATATAATTGACTAAATGTATGCGATAAATTATTTTGGAGGAAATTAGATATAGATATGATTTATATCAAGTGGAGAAGGAATTACTATAATAGATATATGATATCAAACTATAGGGTAAGAATATAATATGATTATATTCATTTATTAATTAAATTGATTAATTATGTGATAATTAGCCGAAAACCTCTCCTCAATCGTGCGTTAGTGGGAGAATCCTTATTCGGTTATTGTAACTGAAGAATAAAATGATTTTTTTTCATTTTGTAAGGAGTTTTTGAAAAAATCGCAAAAGATGTGAAAACGTTTTAATCGCTTAGCTGAAAGCCTATACAATAAAGCCTTATCACTTAAACGATCGCACGCAGTCTCTAAATGACCGCTTAGCTTTTCTATACGATCGTTTAGCATGCCGAGTTTTCTAAACGATCGCTTACCAAATACTAGACAATCGCTTAATAAAACCTACATGATCGTGTAGCTTTCTCTAAACAATAAGCATCAGCTATACGATAGCCTTCTCCCACTTACTTATCATTCTACATGATCAGCCCGTTCCTCCTTCCTCTACCAAATTCAACAAAGATCACTCTTTGGATTCTCACTTCAAGAATACCAAGGGCTTTAAGTGGTGGTGTCGTCCCCGCTCCTGTTTGTTCGTGTTGCTGCCATTCGTGTAGACAATCATGCTGTCGTAGTTGACTGTTTTGCTGGGCGATAAAGAACATAGAGGTTGCTTCCGCTGCATTGACTTCGAAGTGAAGAGAGTCGTCAACTAGTATGTGAACTCAATCCCTTGTATTTTATTTATCAAAGCATGTCGTTAATTAGTGTAAATTGCATAACTATTTGATAGAATGTGTGTGTGGTAATTTCGATCACAATTAAATAGGAAAGATCCGAACGCGCTCATGGATGCCCTTCGTTAAGAGATCCTTCAATTCGTATCAGAGACAGGTTCTGATATTCCAATTTCATTTTATGCAACGAATTGCATACACATTCATGGTGGGTGCATATCTGCTCTGTTTAATTGTTAAATTGTTGTGGCTGTGTGGATTAATGGAGTTTTCTGTGATGTTAGCCTCGGTTTGATTTAATTTTTTTACATTTTCGGTTGATTGTAAAGGCCCCTGCGTTTTTGGGCATTATTAATCGTTATCGAGTCTGTAATTCAAAGTCAGTTTGATTCTTGAGTCATTCGTGAAGAAGATCGAAGCAAGCGTTGCTATTTTTCGAGGAAGAAGACGATCAAGGGTTGATCAGGTCGTGTAGACTATGGGGTAAATGATCGCTGAGTATCAGATGCTCGCGTATCGTTTAACGCGCATGCACACTAGACGAACGTTTAGCTCAGCAAGCTTCATCGCTTAGTAACTGGTTAAACGATTGCTTAGCAACACGCAGTAAATCATTTACCTTTCGCCACGTTAAGTGATCGCCTGGACGATCAGGCTTCGTAGCCTCATTTTCATCTAAGTGATCATTTAGCTTTTGTGCCTATCGTCTAGTGTGCACTGAACGATCGTTTACCTTCAGCGTTTACTAAACGATGGAGTTATCCTGGCAGTTCAAGACCTGGTTCGCCTTTGAACCGGTTTGCTTGATGGAAAATGTAATAGATAGAGTTATTTCATTCTGATTTTTTTATAAAGGTTCATCCTGGTCCATTAATCCTTGGTTTATTACATACGATGTATGGTTTTTGTATGTCATATGGTATGCACATATAGTAAATCCCACCTTAGGTTATGCATTAGTCATGCATCATCTCTTTATTGTAAATGTTATAATTTAGAGAAGCATGATTTAATTATGTAAGAGCATGCTCATGCATCATATAATATAAGAGTTATTTTTATGCATGCATAAAAAGTATTGACATGCACCATCTTTATATTATAATGTTATAGTATAAGGGTGAATGGAAAGCATGTTTGCTTGGTTTTACGTGTATATAAAAGTTGTGTATAGTAATGACCGGACATTGCATGAAGCATGACACATAGGTTACTTTATAAGTGCTATAAGCACCTAGTTGTGCGCGATGTATTTTAGTTGTTTCTTTTTAAAAGTTAAAGAGAAATTAGAACTAAAAGCAATAAGAAAGACATGCATGCTCACTTAGGTTTAATTCACGGTTTTAAAATGTTTAAGACTTGGATCACATAGACCTAAGATCATGGTTCTAATATGATTAGCAACCCTAAGGCTTTAATCTTTTAATTAGTTTAATAGGATTAAACTGACTAATAAAAGGTTAAAGTGTAGCAAATCTATCTATAAGGGACCTTTTGTCTAAGGCAAGTTCTGTCTAGGCTAGGGTATTTAAGTTGACAGAAACGTAACACCTCTACCTGGGAACTTACCTGGAAAGGTGAATTAGATAGATTTGATGCATGCATGCAAGTTAAGGACAGTCCATTAAAGTGTTTAAATGTGACTACTTGAACTTGTTCATAATTCATAGACAAAAGTTGTTTATGAGCGGGATTTAAAAAGATGACTTGGCCTAAAATCAGTAGCCGGATTGGCTAGGTTAATGAACCCCTAGGTAGAACATTCAGTGGGAGGTACTTGGGGTATAAGATGCTTCACTTAAACCTTTCATGTTTCTCCTATATAGTCCACACCGTGAGATCTACCCTTGGCCTCGAGGCACCTTTGGAGTGTCCCCCTAACGGATGGTGTTTGGGTAGGTCAATATCAAGGTGGATGGAGAGAGTGTTCATAGTAAGTGGGAGTGGGAAGTGCAACAGTATATCCCTCGATCTCCCTCGTTAGATTGAATAAAGTTATTGTGCATCACCTCGAGGCACCCTAGGAGTGTCGCCCTATAGGATGGCAGTTTTATGCGTTTCTTTATTTGATCTCCTATAAGAGGATAAAGTTACTTAATCTCTTGTCCTAATATGCTTCTTCCCTACGGTGGGCTCATTAGGACGGGACTCTAGCACCGAAAGTGAAGGGTCACACTTATGCGAAACTGTTAAAGGTTAACAGTTCTGGAGCGAATAAATGGTGACTGTTAGGTTCAATTCCAAGAGTTGGTTCTGTCTAATGGTTGAGAATGTCTCATCCCAACGAAGGGGCATCTAATCACCCCACCAGTGACGTTTGTCTTGCCTCACTGGGGCATCATTGCAAAATAGAAGTCTTTCACTTAGGGTATTTGAAAATTTTTTGCAAAACTAATTGGTGGAATTGTGGTTTAGCAAAATCTAATAAAGTTTTGTTCGTATTTTCAGCAACAAGTTTTCAAAATGGCCACAACCATGTTAGATTTTCTTAGCGCTGAAAAATTAACTAGCGATAACTTTTCGACATGGAAACACATGATCACGACGATTCTTATCATCGAGGATCTCATGTTCGCCCTTACGGAGGTTTGTCCTCCTATTTCAGCTCCCAATGCCGCTCAAAATGTTTAGGAGGCATACGAGCAATGGATACGGGCGAATGAGAAGGCCCGAGCTTGCATCTTGGCAAGTCTTTCTGAAGTCTTGGTCAAGAAACATGAGTCAGTGGTCTCAGCGCATGAGATCATGGAGTCCCTGCGGGGGTTGTTTGGACAATCGCCTGAATAGCTTATGCATGAGGTTCTTAAGTATATATTCAACTCCAAAATGGAAGAAGGCACCTCTGTTCGTGAACATGTGCTTAACATGATGGTCCACTTCAATGTGGCGGAGTTGAATGGGTCTACCATCGATGAGGGCAACCGGGTTAGCATAATCCTGCATTTTTTGCCAGAGAGCTTCCTGCACTTTGTTAGTAATGTGATTCTTAACAAAGTGAAATATAACCTTACAACTTTCCTCAACGAGTTACAGACCTACCAATCTTAAAGTAAGAAGAGGAAGAAGAGTGAGGCAAATGTTGCTTCATCCTCTAGGACGTCATTATAAAAGTTAAACTAGTACAACAATACCATAAAATAAGAAACTAGGGCATACAATATGCGTCCAGTAAAATCTCTAACTTGCTCTAGACTAGATGCGGCCTATCCCATAGACCCAGCTCTCCAGATGACCCTCAAACACCTTAGTCATTAGGGTCTTTGTAAATAGATCGGCTATGTTATGCACCAAAGTTATCTGCATGACGATCACGTCCCCTCGATGCACTATCTCCCGAATCAGGTGATACTTGCACTCAATATGCTTTCCACGCCTATGGCTTCTAGGCTCCTGAAATCAACCACAACAACATTGTTATCACAGTAAAGGGTGATGGGTTTTGACATGTCTGGAATAACTTCTAGATCAGTCAAGAATTTTCTGAGCCAAATAGCCTCTTTGGCAGCTTCACAAGCTGTTACATATTCTACCTTCATAGTGGAGTCAGCAATGCACCCCTACCTGGTGCTTCTCCAAACTACAAATCCTCCATTAAGAGTAAACACTGATCCTAAAGTGGATTTCCTAGAATCCCTATCAGTCTAAAAGTTAGAGTTAGTGCATCCTGTAAGGATCAAATCCTCAAACCCATACACGAGCATATAGCCCCTCGTTCTTCAAAGATACTTGAGGATGGTTTTAACGATAGTCCGGAGATCTAATCCTGGATTAGAATGATATCCACTGACTATCCTTGCTGCATAGCAGATGTTAGGTTTACTATATAACATCGCATACAATAGGTGTTGGGTTTTATGTCCTAAAACTCATGGTATGTAAACAATGAAGCTTATTCTGAAAATTCAATAAAGCTGTTATTGAATAGATCTATTGCTTGAATAGAAATCCAATAAACCTAAAAGTCCCTTTACTATTGGATGAGTACTTGAACTTTATGTGGAGACATAAAAGTGGATCAAGTTTAATTAAATAGTCAAAATGATCTATAGTATATGGATAAGGTTGGGTACCTTATTCTGGTAACACTATTGGATGTGGCCTGCTCTGTAGTTTTTATAAGGAGTTGTAAAGTGCTACAAACGAAGTGATCCTAATTCGTTCATATTGGACATGAGGAGTGGGGGTGTCCTTGTGCAAAAGAGTTTGTACAAGATCGGACCACGAAATGAGTCACTCTTACTTTATAACACTGTTTACTATTTAAGATTGACTATTTCAAAGTGATAACCTAGGTAACTTGACCTTAATCCTGAGCTAACTATGAACTCCTATTTATCTGGGATTGCCCTTAGATTTGCATAGGTGAGGGTTGGCTCAATAGCGCTAGCTCAATATGATTGCCATTTCAGAGGTAAGACTGGATAGATAGCTAGGGACATAGGGTGCAAGAGGGAATTCACTCCTACCCGCTTTAGGGATAGTAGAGAAGTTGTTCCCTTAAGTGCGATTCTAGGGCTTGAATAAGGGATCCCGCCCTCTCATTTGGTATGAGAGGGACTCGGTTTTGTGATTGGATCACAAAAAAATTGTTCATTAGGGGATCAGTGGGGACTTAAGGAACAAGAGGTAATTTCGGGGGTAAAGCAGAGATTTGACCCAACCGTTATTATGAACAACCTGCGAAGGGTTAACTTACTAATCATGGTTATATCGAATGGATATAATATATCTACAGTGAGGGGAGTTCAACTATGGGCTTTAGTGGAGTGACCCATTAGTTAATGAATGGGGGTTAGATCAGTCTAATGAGTTTAGCCGATTAATCTCGTATCTTAGAGGTTATGATCTGTAGGTCCATGAGGTCCCTCTACTAGCTCGGAAATGGATTAGCTCTAGAGTAATGTGATAAGTTAATTTGAAACGTTCAAATTAGAATCAAACGAAATTGGAGAAAATATATTTAAGTATGATTTAAATATATGAAGATGAATTTGTGTAAAAAATAATTTAATATTGGATATTAAATTAATTAGAATTATTTTAATTGTTTAAATATTTATTTATTAATTTTATTAGAAAATTAATTTATGAAATTAATTTTTAAAATTAATAAATTTTGATTTTAGAAATAAAATATGGTTTTAAAATCAAAATAGATTTTTGGAAATTGAAAAATTACACAAACTTGAAAAATGGGTTTTTCAAAGTTCATCTTCAACTAGCTTACAAGGAACCCACCATCTCTTCCTTCGGTTTACTCCAAGCATGAGTTGCATCCCATGCAACACTTCTCTTTGCATGATAGTCTGCAATATATTGAAGAGATTGGAGTGAAGAATGGATGAGGAACTGATTGAATTTTTTGCTGAAAAATTCGAATGAAGAAGGTGTTCTTCAATGGGTTGGTTTAGTGAGTTTTCTCTATATTCCCTTTGATTCCAGCTTATTTTGAGTCCCACAACTCAATCTAGAGCACCAAGAGAATAGTAGGGAAGATATTGTGGTGGTCTACACAAGGATTGGAGGATTTTGCAACTGAAAAATGGAGATTTTGAAGGTTCGGCCAAGGTATGTTCATGAAACCCATTAATCTCTATTTTAACATGTTTCTTTTATGCCAAAATTAATGAATTAGAATGCTTATGGATCCTAATTTCTTCCACTGCATGCTGGTGTTGATCCAACAATATGCTGCCAACAGCCGATGCTTAGGGGATCCATCTCATTTCCTCAACTTCTTGAGGTGTCTTAGGACACTATTCCTTAGACAGAGTAACTCCATGTTGTAAAGGGAGCAAACCTCTCTTGAAGTTTAGCATCGAATACTTGACAAGCATTTTGTCAATATATGACGCCTAAAACAAGGCTAGCGATTTGTTCGTACGATCTCTAAAGATATGAATACCTAGAACAAACAACGCCTCTCCCAAATATTTAATTTGGAATTGGGCCACTAGACATTGTTTTATGTCAGTTAGTAGACCTACATCATTCCCAATGAATAAGATATCGTCTATGTATAGCTCTAAAAAAGCTATTGAACAGTTGATGATTCTTTTTAAACACACGGTTCATCAATGTCTTGATCAAAGCCATAAGATTTACTCACAATATCAAATTTATATTCCAAGATGGAGAAGCTTGTTTCAGTCCATAAATGGACGATTGAGCTTGCAAACCTTTTGCTCTTGACCTTAGGTTATGAATCCTTCTGGTTACTGCATATAGATGGTCTCCTCAAGATTTTCATTCAAAAAGGCAGTTTTGACATCCATTTGTCAAATCTCATAGTCATAATATGTAGCAATGGATAGGAGTATCTGGATAGACTTCAACATGGTAACAGGTGAGAAAGTCTCCTCATAGTCAACTTCCTCAACCTGGGTATAACCCTTTGTCACTAGTCTAACCTTAAAAGTTTGCACCTTCCCATATGCACTCCTTTTTTCTCTTGTAGATCTATTTGCAACCAATAAGTTTTACCCATCAGGTTAATCTATAGATCCCAGACTAAATTGAAGTACATAGACTCTATTTTGAGATCCATATATTTGATTCATTAATCTCTGTCTACATCTTCTATTTCCTTCTTATATGACAATGGATCCTCGATGTCACCATCAGATATGACAGTTAGCATTTCTGTTAAACCCATATAACTAATAGGCAGGTTCTCAACCCTCCTACTACGTCGAGGTTCTCTCAATGATTGAGGTTGACGTGACCTATTAGATGAATCGACATATATAACTTTTGTTGATGTACTTGGCTCTTCAACAACTTTTGTTGAAGGTTCAGTAGTTTCATTGGAAAGCTCATTCAATACTATCTTGTTGTGCGGTTTGTGCTCCCTAATATGGTCCTCTTCTAAAAATGTAGCGCTTGTCGACACAAACACTTTATTATCTTTGGGATCGTAAAATTAACCACCTCTCATTCCTTTAGCGTAGCCTACAAATAGGCACAATTTTGAACGAGGTTCGAATTTCTTAGGATTAGCCTCAAGTGCATGTACTAGGCAACCCCAAATCTTGAAAATGGCGTAAACTACCTTTATGACCATTCAATAATTCCAAAGGTGTTTCGAAAATACTTTTGGATGCAACACAATTAAAAATATAGGTTGCAGTCTATACTGCATAACCCCATAACAGATCAGATAAATGAGTGTTACTCATGACCGAACCATGCCCAACAAGGTTCGATTCTCTCTTTTCTGATACACCACTCTACTGAGGTCTATCAGATACTGAGAGTTAGTATACAATTTAATGTTTTATCAAATAGTCTTGGAAGTTCAAATCCATATACTCTTTACCTCGATCAAATTGAAGTGTTTTAATTTTTTTACCTAATGCATTTTCAACTCCAGCTCCTTGAACTTTTCAAAGGCTACAAACTTATGCTGCATTAAGTAAATATACTCATACCTTGAATAATTATCAATAAAGGTGATGAAATATTCAAACCATTCTCTTAGTCTTAACATTCATAAGACCACAGAAGTTCAAATGTACAAGTTCTAAGGGTTCTTCAACTCTGTGACCTTTTCAAATAAAAAGGTCTTTTAATCATTTTGTCTTCAAGGCATGACTCACATACTGGTAGAAAATTTTCTTTTAACTCATGATAACTTGTAGAAATACAAGTTATTTTGGCTCTTAAGTTGGAACAACTAAGGTTTTTAATGATAAATTCTCCTCATTTTTAGAAGAAACAAATGGAATTACTCAAACATTTGCAGACTCATGCAAAAGAAGTTTTATTACTAAATACTGCGGCACTAACGCGTTATACTGCAGGATTTCAACAAGAAGCTAACGCATGGGTAAGAAGTGTCGCAGGTAAAAGTCCTAACGCATGGGCCATGCGTCGGAGGGAATTCAATGCAAAGAAGATTCATTGATGTAGGTTGTTTGTGTCAAATCACCACTTGCAAGTATGGGCACCTGCAGCAGGCAGCGTCTGAAAAGCTACTGAGTGTCAGGCGACTAACCAGGGCATGGACTTTAATGTTGCCCATCACCAAGCTAGAGATGACCAACGCCTATAAATAGATGAAATCCCTCCAGAGTTCAATATACAGATACATATATAGAAATTTTCAAGATCCTCACTCTTATAATTAGCGTAGTCATAGTTTTAGTTCTTTAGAAGTTGTGCTGTGGTGCCAAGGCGATCAGAAGGGTTGAGAACCACCATCACCGCCAGTCAGAGAGCGGAGGAAGTCAAACTTGAGAAAGACACTTCGTCCAACTCTATACAAGTGATTGTACACAACTAGATTGAGCCAAAGAGACAAGAGATTGTACTTTGTGGCTTGACTCAGTTCCTTTCATCTCATTTATCACTTTCATTTCATTTTATTAAATATATTTGATCCATCATACTTTGCCATTGTTTATTTCTTGTTTATGTTGAATGCATCTATACTTTATGCAAAACTTCATTTCAAACACTTAAGCCATCTTGATCAATTGGTAAAAGCATCTTTAACTTAGACTATTCGAGAGAATAACTAAGCTGCATCAAGTAGAATGCCTAGTACATCTAGAGATAGACTTACTGGTGTTTATTGCATTCTGGGTTCGACACATGCATCCTAGAGATAGGTTTTGTATGTTATTCGCATTGAGAAGTGTTGAATAAAGTCAAACGCATAAACAAAGATAAGCAAACCATCCCATCTCATCCACATCACACTCTAGTTTGTGTACATTCATCTTAGATCGACGCATACCACTTACATTAAAATCCATTTTCGCATGATTCATCACTCACTACTCAACTCTTTTGTATCTTCTTGCACAAGCACAACACTTTAGTGTAAATAACACTTTTCTCTCATACATTTAGAAAACCCCTACAATAGCTACAACGCAAGGTTTACGTTAGCTTAACTGAATCCCTGAGTTTGACCTTGGACTTACTAGGAACCTAAATTGTGTTTATACTTGGGTCTGGTTTAGGAAAACTTGAATGTCAACAGGAGTGTCGTGCATTCTGTTGCACAGCTCTAACGCACTAACACGTTACAAATACATAAATACATCAAAGCATTAATGCACCATCTATACTTAGAACTTATTTTATACAATAGACTCCCAGCTCGAATCACGATAGCAACGAACAAGTTTTTGGCGCCGTTTTCGAGGATTCCAAAACAAAACTGACCAGAAATTTTGTTGTATCTTTTGTAGGTACTAGCTTATGTACTGTATGTTGTCGGGCAATGGTGGAAGAACAAGCAAATCATAACTTAGCTCAGCAACTAGCTCATGCTACACAAAATTTGATCCTAATGGCGAACAGCAGCACGCATCCCCTGTACTGTATGATTTCTCTCAAGGAATCATATACCCAATGCCAGATGGGATAAGGTTCGAGATGAAATCTGTAATGCTTCAAATGCTCCAAACTGTTGGACAATTTGGGGGTGGTCATGGTGAAGATCCTCACACCCACATGAAGCGTTTCCTGGAAACGTGTAATTCATTTGTGATTCCTAAAATCACCCCAAAGGCGATCAGGCTATCTTTGTTCCCCTATTCTTTGTGTGATGAAGCAAAACAATGGGTAAGCTCACTAGAGCCTGGTGAAATCACCACCTGGGAGAAGTTGGTGGAGAAATTTATGCAAAAATACTCCCCACTTACCACCAACACGAGAAGGCGTCAAGAGATTATGAACTTTGAACAAGAAGAAGCTGAGACCTTAAGCGCCGCATGGGAGCGTTTTAAGGGATTGGTCAAAAATTGCCCAAATCATGGACTACCACTAACTATCCAGATGGAGACTTTTTATGGTGGATTGAATAGAGCATTGCAGATGGCAGCCGATGCAGCAAAAACTGGTGGAATTATGGATAAATCTTACACTGAGGCTAAAGAGATATTGGACCGCATTTCTAAGCACAACATGGAATGGGTGGATGATACGTATGATGGAAGAGCTGACAAGAAGAAGAGATCTCAGAGTGTTAATTCTATCGATCCCAACGCAATAGCCACACTTTCTGCACAAGTGGCTACGATGACCAGCCTTTTGCAGAACATATCGCTAGGAAACGCATCAAATCAGCAGAAAATGAATTAGGAAAAAGCGTTCGGGCAGCCCATGGTTAGCTGTATGGGTTGTGGAGATCCTCATTCTTATGCTAATTGCCTACAAATCCCGCAGTCAGTATGCTTCATTAAAAACAAAGCATTTTCCAATACATATAATCCTGGATAGAGAAACCATCAAATTTTTCTTGGACAGGAGGAAATCATCAAGAGCATCACTCAGGGGCAAACCAACAGCAAAGGCAAGGACCGCCGCCTGCATTTCAACCAATGCATCAGCCACACCAACAACCCTTTAATAGAGGAGGACAGACGTCGAGCTCAGTATCTCCGCTTGAGAACCTATTAAAGGAGTACATAGCCCAGAATGACGCATTGCTGAAAAGCTAGGCGTCGTCTTTCAGAAACCTAGAAATACAGGTAGGGCAAATAGCGAGCGAGTTGAAGAACAGGTAGCCTAGAGTATTGCCTAGCAAAACTAAAAAACCTGGGAACAACAATGGAAAGGAGCAATGTCACGCGGTGACATTGCGAGTGGAAAAGCTCTTGAAGAAAGAAGAATGAATCCAAGAAACAACAGTCCTTCAAAAGAACACCACACACGTCCAATGTATTAAAAGATCAAGAAGAAAGAGCGTCTGAGACTACAAGCCATTCAGAACTAAGTACGTCTAACACGGAAAAACCTGCGATGCCGCTGAACGCACCATTCCCGAGACGGTTGATGAAAAAGATTGATGAACAACAATTCAAGCGCTTTCTTGAGCTTCTAAGGCACTTGCATATCAACATTTCACTTATAGAGGCCTTGGAGCAAATGCCAAAATATGTAAAAAATTTTAAGGATATTTTGACGAAGAAAAGGAGAGTCAACGAGACGAAGGTAATTGCACTAACGCAGAAGTGCAACGCATTAGTAAGCAACAATTTACCCAAGAAACAGAAAGACCTTGGGAGCTTCATAGTTCTTTGCTCGATAGGATGGATGTGGGACATGCGTTATGCGATTTGGGAGCCAGCATTAATCTCATGCCACTCTCCATCTTTAAGAAATTGAGAATTGGTGAAGCACAACCCACTTCTATTACTCTTCAACTTGCTAACAGAACAATTAAGTACCCTGAAGGAAAGATTGAAGACGTTCTGGTAAAGGTTGACAACTTCATATTCCCAATAGATTTTATCATCTTGGACTATGAAGCAGATAAGGAGGTACCAATTATCCTTGGACGCCCCTTCTTACCTACTAAGAAAGTTTTAATTGACGTGCATAAAGGAGAATTAACTATGCGTGTAGATAATCAAGAGGTGAAGTTTCATGTGTTAAACGCATTAAAGTTCCCGGACAGTGAAGAATGTAAAATGAACAGTAAAGAGTTGCCTGAAGAAGTGACCCATGTGTGTGAGGTCCTCGTGTTAGAAGAGAACATGAAAGAACTAGAGCCGCCAAGTCTGAGTGAGCGGCGGACGAAACCAACGTGTCCATCACTAGAGGAACCACCAGAACTCGAGTTGAAACTGTTACCTGGTCACCTAAAATATGCCTTCCTTGGAACAAACAAAACTTTACCTGTGATCATTTCCGCGAATCTTACTGAGCTTAACGAGCACTATCTCTTGCAGATGTTGAAAAAGCACGTGCGTGCAATAGGTTGGACGCTAGTGGATATCCATGGCATCAACCCATCTTATTGCATGCATAAGACCAGGCTGGAAGAAGGGAAGTCGGTATCGATTGAGCCTCAAAGAAGGCTAAACCCCATAATGAAGGAGGTGGTCAAGAAAGAAATCTTAAAATGGTTGGACGCAGGAGTGATCTATCCTATATCCGATAGTAGTTGGGTAAGCCCAGTCCAATGCGTTCCCAAGAAAGGGGGAACTACTGTGATAGTCAATAATAATAATGAACTCATTCCTTCGAGGACTGTCATGGGCTTGCGCATCTGTATGGACTATAGGAAGATCAACGCAGCAACTAAGAAAGAACATTTCCCCCTTCCTTTCATTGACAAAATGCTTGGCAGACTTGCTAGCAAAGAATTTTATTGTTTCCTTGATGGATACTCTGGTTATAACCAGATTTTGATTGACTCAGAAGATCAGGAGAAGACAACATTTACCTGTCCCTTTGGAACGTTCGTGTTTAGACGCATACTCTTTGGGCTGTGTAACGCACCTGGAACATTCCAAAGGTGTATGATGGTTATTTTCTCTGACTTCTTGGAAAATACTGTTGAAGTTTTCATGGACGATTTCTCAGTCTTTAGAGACTCATTCCAATCATGCTTAGATAATTTGGAGGTCGTCCTCGCTCGATGCGAGGAAACAAACCTTGTGCTGAATTGAGAAAAATGTCACTTCATGGTGACTGAAGGAATTTTCTTAGGCCACAAAGTATCTAAAGCTGGGTTGGAAGTAGATGAAGCCAATATAGATGTCATAGCTAAACTTCCACCACCATCAAATGTTAAAGCTCTATGAAGTTTTCTAGGGCATGTTGGCTTCTATCGAAGGTTCATTAGAGGATTTTCTCAAATTGCGTGACCTCTGAGCGTATTACTATAGGCGAATCGACCCTACGATTTCAATGAAGACTGCTGTGACGCATTTGAAACTTTAAAATATGCGTTGACTATAGCCCCAGTACTAATAGCACCGGATTGGATGCAGCGTTTTATTCTCATATGCGATGTGAGTGATGTTAAAAGGTAGAAGAAAGGAAATTTGATATATCCCATCTCTTACGCGTCCAAGACACTAAATGACTCTTAAGAACACTACACAACCACTGAAAAAGAAATGTTGGCTATAATGTTTGTGGTCGAGAAGTTCAGATCTTATCTAGTTGGTGCGTCAGCCACCATTTACACAGATCACTCAACCATACAGTTCCTGATGAGTAAGAAGGACGCGAAGCCAAGCTTAATAAGATGGGTGCTGCTGTTACAGGAATTTGATATTGATATTCAGGATAGAAAGGGAACCGAGAATCAGGTGGCTGACCACCTGTCTAGGTTAGAAAATCAGGAAATGCAACATCAAGAAAGTGAAATCAAGGATGCATTTCCTGATGAAAGCTTGTTCAGAGTTGAAAGCAGGGAACCTTGGTACACGGGCATAGTTAATTACTTAACTACCAAACAATTCCCTAGGAACTTTAACTCTTAGCAAAAGAAACGGTTAGTACATGACAACAAATTTTATTTTTGGGATGAACCGTCTCTCTATAATCAAGGCCCTGACTCCATAATGCGTCGATGCGTTCTGGAGAAGGAGACACAATGCATTTTGGTTGAGTATCATGACTCTCCTTACAGAGGGCATTTCGGTGGGTAAAGAACCGCTGCGAAGATCCTTCAAAGTGGATACTTCTGGCCCACTCTCTTCAAAGACTCGAGGGAGTTTGTTCGTAAATGTGACCCCTGCCAATGCACCGGGAATATCTCATCAAGGGACGCAATGCCCTTAAACAATATTCTCGAAGTTGAGTTGTTTGATGTTTGGGACGTTGATTTTATGAGACCTTTTCGATTGTCCTGCGGCCAACAATATATCCTGCTTGCAGTAGACTATGTATCAAAGTGGGTAGAAGTAGTAGCTTGTGCCAGAAATGATGTGTTGTTTCTAAGTTTCTTACCAGGAACATCTTCACACGCTTTGGAACGCCAAAAACCCTGATAAGTGACGAAGGTACGCATTTCATTAATCGCATCATTTCTAAATTACTTGCCAAATATAATGTTAGGCACAAGATCGTTACTGCCTACCACCCACAAACAAACGATCAAGCTGAGGTATCCAATAGGGAAATAAAATCTATCCTGGAGAAAGTTGTCAACGCATCGCGGAAAGACTGGGCACAGAGGGTGGATGAAGCGCTCTAGGCCTACAGGACTACCTACAAGACCCCCATAAGTATGTCTCCATACTCTCTAGTATTTGGAAAAGCTTGTCACTTACCCCTAGAGTTGGAGCACAAGGCTTTTTGGGCAGTTAAGAAGCTAAATTTTAAACTTGGACGCCACGGGCGCTCAACGGAAACTTCAGCTCAATGAGCTTGAAGAGTGGCAATTGAACGCATACGAGAACAACAAGCTCTACAAAGAGAAGACAAAACGTTGGCACGACCAACGCATTATTACTAAATACTGCGGCACTAATGCGTTATACTGCAGGATTTCAACAAGAAGCTAATGCACGAGTAAGAAGTGTCACAGGCAAAAGTCTTAACGCATGGGCCAAGCGTCGGAGGGAATTCAACGCAGAGAAGATTCAATTATGTAGGTTGTTTGTGTCAAATCACCATTTTCAAGTATGGGCACCTGCAGCAGGCGGCATATGAAAAGTTTCTGAGTGTTAGGCGGCTGACCAGGGCATGGACTTTAATGCTGCCCATCACCAAGCTAGAGATGACCAACGCCTATAAATAGATGAAATCCCTCCAGATTTTAATATACAGATACATATATAGAAATTTTCAAGATCCTCACTCTTATAATTAGCGTAGTCATAGTTTTAGTTCTTTAGAAGTTGTGCTGTGGTGCCAAGACGATCAGAAGGGTTGAGAACCACCATCACCACCAGTCAGAGAGCGGAGGAAGTCAAACTTGAGAAAGACACTTCGTCCAACTCTATACAAGTGATTGTACACAACTAGATTGAGCCAAAGAGATACAAGAGATTGTACTCTGTAGCTTGACTCAGTTCCTTTCATCTCATTTATCGTTTTCATTTCATGTGATTAAATATTGCTTTTGTAAAGACAATCTGCTTCTTTATAAATTCATATATTTGATCCATCATACTTTGCCATTGTTTATTTCTTGTTTATGTTGAATGCATCTATACTTTATGCAAAACTTCATTTCAAACGCTTAAGCCATCTTGATCAATTGGTAAAAGCATCTTTAACTTAGACTATTCGAGAGAATAACTAAGCCGCATCAAGTAGAATGCCTTGTACATCTAGAGATAGACTTACTGGTGTTTATTGTATTATGTGTTCGACGCATGCATCTTAGAGATAGGTTTGGTATGTTATTCGCATTGAGAAGTGTTGAATAAATTCTAACGCATAAACAAAGATAAGCAAATCATCCCATCTCATCCACATCACACTCTGGTTTGTGTACATTCATCTTAGATCGACGCATACCACTTACATTAAAATCCATTTTCACATGATTCATCACTCACTACTCAACTCTTTTTATCTTCTTGCACAAGCAAAACACTTTAGTGTAAATAACACTTTTCTCTCATACATTTAGGAAACCCCTACAATAGCTACAATGCAAGGTCTGCGATAGCTTAACTGAATCCCTGAGTTCGACCCTGGACTTACCAGGAACCTAAATTGGATTTATACTTGGGTCTGGTTTAGGAAAACTTGATCGTCAATAGGAGTGTCGTGCGTTCTGTTGCACAGCTCTAACGCACCAATGCATTACAAATACATAGACGCATCAAAGCATCAACGCATCATCTATACTTAGAACTTATTTTCCAATTTATTTTATACAGTACACTCCCAGCTCGAATCACGATAGCAACGAACAACTCACTTTGAAGTAAATTCTTAACCAACCTCTCAATCCTATTGAGATTTATGTGACCTAATTTTAGGTGCCAAAGTTGAGCATTTTCTTTAGGAGAAACTTTTTGTCTTTTGTTTTGAGTTACTGTAGTTCTGAATAATTTAGTATTAAGGAGGTCCTTTGATGCTAACGGCCTTAGCATATACAGGTTATCTTCTAACTTGGCAGAACAAATTTCAACACTATTTTTGTAAATAAACACTTTATTCACAACAAAATTTAGAGTGCAATTTTTTTCTAATCAGCACTTTACAAAAATCAAGTTCTTTTTTTAAACCAGGAACAACAAACACATTTTCTAGTAAAATATAAGATTTTTTTAAACAAAGTCAGAGTCCTCCCACTACCACAGCTGAGGCGACTTGCCCAATTCCAACACACATCATCATCCCACCAGTCTCTAGCTGCCATCAGGAACTAATTCCCTGAAATGAAGAACAAACATGATTAGTGACGCTCGAATCAATTATCCAGACAGAATCATTATTATCTACTAAACAGGTTTCTAACACGAGTAAATCATATTTACCTTGTTTGGCCTTCTTCTTTTCTGCCAAATATCACTTAAACATGATCCACATGTTTGTCTCCACATACATGTTTAAGTTACAGAAGATAACCTTGGATTTTAGTTTATTAGTTTTTGTGGGTTAATGCAACTAAATTTCAAATAAAATACTCTTATTTTATTAGATAAATAAATTGTTTGTACAATTCAATTACAAACTACGAGACCACGAGATTTATGGCATCAACCCTAAACCCTGTGACGTTATATTGGGTTACTGAAAATGATAACAATTATATGTAAAATAGGAGAGAGTTAAGAGAATCATTACATCATCGTGGACCCACTCGCTATCCTTAGCCAAATCATGCAAGACTTCTCAAGTGGTTATATTCATTTAGATGAGTGTCTCGGTACCCAGTGCATAAGACCCGACATTAGGAGTTGTTAGCCATTCCACGAATGCATTGAACACATCCTTTGGCACTGGATGTGTCAAGTCATCTAACTATTGAGGTTGATGCCCTAAATCTCGTAGGGTTCTATAGTTTGTATTTGTAATGTACAAACATTTTATTTATCTAATAAAATATTTTATGTTTTATTTCAAAATTAGTTGCATTAACCATAAACCAATAAACAACATCTAGGGTTATCTTGTAGCTTAAATATGTATGTAGAGACATACATGTGGATCATGTTTAAGTGATAAACTAAATGGTCTGTAGTAGATGGATAAGGCTGGATACCTTATCCTGGTGACACTACGAGTATGACCCGGTTTATAGGTGTTATAATTGTTGTAAAGTGCTACAAATGATATGATCCTGATCACTCATGTGGGGACATGTGAGCGGGGATATTCTTTACAAAAGAGTTTGTATAAGACCGGACCACGAAATGTTTAGTCTCATTATATAATGTCGTTCATAATAGAGACTTACATTTCACCAGAATGACCATAGGTAACATGACCTGAATCTTGAGTAAGTTGTGAACTCCTGCCTATTAAGGCATTTCTTTGATTTGTATGGGTGAAAGTGGCCAGATTGCTGACTCAACAAGCCTACCGTTTTAGGGATTCGTTTAATTGGGGAGCTGAGAACACAACTATACAAGAAGGAATTCACTCTTTCCCCAATGTTAGGGCAAGTAGATAAATTGCTCCCTCAAGGGCTGATTCCAAGGCTTGAACAATGTGGTCCCCACACCCTCTCCTAGCTCGAAAGGGGTTTGATCATAGTTGGAATGATTTATTGTTCATTAGAGGAATTAATGGTACCTAAGGAGTTAGATGTAACTATATGGGAAAAATGGTAATTTTGACCCAACTGTACTTACAAACAATTTATGAAGGGTCATCATACTGTTGATTGGTTATATCTAATGGACACATAAATATATCTGTAGTGCGAAGAGTGCAGCTGTCGGTCTTTAATAGAGTGTCTGACAGTTAACAGATGGTGAATAATTTAATTAAAGAGTTTAATTAATTATTCACGTATAGTTGAAACTTCAAGCTACAGGTCCATGAGGTCCCCTGGTAGCTCAATAGAACTAAATGAGAATCATTTTTTGGATTAATTTGAATTGTTCAAATTAATTGAGGAAATTAATTATATATGATATAATTAAGTTAAATTAATTATATATGATATAATTGTTATAATTTATTTGATACATTGTAATATAAAGTTTATTTGAGAGGAAATAAATACTTGAATGTGATTCAAATTTTAATTATATGATTTAGATTCATATGGTTAAATTTAATATAAATGTGATTTATATTAAATGAGTGGGAGAATATTTGAAATTATAGACTATATTGTATTTGAGACAATATAGAAGCTATAGGTTATATGTTGTATGTGATATAACATATCTATGTGTATAATAAAATTAGTTATTATATATATAATTATAATTAT